>NC_140363.1:15485000-15512500 GCF_054491055.1 Hypomesus nipponensis
TCCAGCTCAACACACTCCTCATCACTAACGACGCATGGCCTCCAAACACACACACACACACACACACAGAAGTTGCTGTATCTGCAGGCAGCAAGATTGTACGACTCACACTGAGCTGCTTGCCAGCCAACCTGATCTCTGAGAACAACAATACATATCGTGATTTGGAGCCATTTATCAGGGCGGTGCTATGGTGCCCTGGGATGGTAGAAGAGAGAGAGGAAGAGAGAGAAAAGGGGAGCGAGAGGGAGGGAGATGAAGAGAGTGCGAGGATAAGAGAAATTAGAAAAGAGAAAGAGAGTCTTGAGATAAAGTAGGATTAAAGCGATGCAGATGAAGGTGCTGGGGGACCTCCATCCTGCTGCCTCTGAGAGAGAGAACATGAAAAAGATCTTCCTTCTAGCAAGGCTGACTAATCCATTACAGTCCTACCTCCTTCTCTCCCCTCCATCCATCCTTTCCTCCATCCTTCCCTTCCCTACCTTGCTCTCTCTGTCTCTCATGGGAATTTGAACAATCTTTCCTGGTGTGTCTTCATTGGCTTGGGCCCGCTGGGTGACTGGGACCTGTCCAGAGCCCAGAGCCGTGAGACACCGACGGTACAACCCTCCAGTCTGACAAACTCTGGTGTCGTCTCCACTCCCTGTCCTTCCTTCACCTCTTTTTTTCAGTTTTCTTACCGTTTCCTCTCCTCTCAGTTCCTCTTCTTCTCTTCCTCCTTCCTCTTCTTCTCTTCCTCCTTCCTCTTCTTCTCTTCCTCCTGTTCCATTCTTACTCTCTGTGTGAGTAAAAATTATCAGAGAAGCAAATGAGTGTTTTATTCAAGGACGTAGACTTTTTCTTCAACTGGACTCGCAAAATCAGCACACATCGCATCCAGAAAAGGTGGGAGGGAGGAGAGGAGGAGGGAAAGGGGAGGAGTGCTCCTCGGGGAGTCGATCTGATACCCTGATGGGGAATGGAGGGAGAGCAGCGAAAAGAGAAAGGAAGGGAGTGTATTTAGTATAATGTGGTGTCTATATGTGTGTGGGTGGGTGTGTATGTGAGTGTATTTAGTATAATGTGGTGTCTATATGTGTGTGGGTGGGTGTGTATGTGTGTGTGTTTAGTATAATGTGGTGTCTATATGTGTGTGGGTGGGTGTGTATGTGTGTGTATTTTGAGGTCTCCATGGGTACCAAGATATGACGATGTTGCACCCCTCGGTGGCTTGACGAGTGTGTGTGTGCATGTGTGTGTGCGTGTGTGTGTGCGTATGTGCGTGTTTGTGTGTGTGCGTGTGTGCGTGCGTGTGTGTGCGTGTGCGTGTGCGTGTTTGTGTGTGTGCGTGTGCGTGTGTGTGTGTGTGTGTGTGTGTGTGTGTGGGTGTGCGTGTGTGCGTGTGTGTGTGTGTGTGTGCGTGTGTGTGTGTGTGTGTGTGTGGGTGTTAGACGAGTGTGCTTCAGGCAGGCCCCCAGGCCCACTTCCTTTAGAAGGCTTCTGTTCTGGCTGGATTGTTCATCCTTCTCCCACCTCCTGTTTCCCCCTCTGCCCCTGTTCAGAGATGTGTGCTGTGCTATACAAGTGTGTTCCTGCACATGTGCATTTGTGTGTGTGTGTGTGTGTGTATGTGTGCACAGCGTGAATGCTTAGAGTTTGTGTGTTGTGTGTTTATATGTGCACTTGTGTGTGTCTTTTGTCCTACCCCACTACCCTCTGTCTGAACTGAGCTTGTCAGTCTATCGCGTCTTTATTTGTGGCTGTGATGAGTTGTGTGTGAATGTGTGTGTGTGTGGAGGGTGAGTGTGTGTGTGTGTGTGTGGAGGGTGTGCTGTAGTGTGGGGTGGATGGGAGCTATCTTCTCTTCCATCTCGCCATCTCTCATCCAGTATTTGACATACTCTAAACAGAGAACATTGAAAACTGAAGGAATGACTCCTCTCCTCTCTCCTCTCTCCTCTCTCCTCTCTCCTCTCTCCTCTCTCCTCTCTCCTCTCTCCTCTCCCCTCCCCCCTCCCCCCTCCCCCCTCCCCTCCCCCCTCCCCTCATCTCCCCTCTCCTCCCCTCTCCTCTCCTCTCTTCCTTTCCCTTATGTGGTGCTTCAGTCATTGTAAACAGGATCTGACAGAGTCAACATGGTATGAGAGTTCATATGTTGACTTCTGTCCCTTAGGAGGCTCTAATGTTATCACAGCAACTTCATTCCTTACTTCTCTTTCTTTCTTCCTTCTCAATCCCCCCGCTCTCTCTCTCTCTCTCTCTCTCTCTCTCTCTCTCTCTCTCTCTCTCTCTCTCTCTCTCTCTCTCTCTCTCTCTCTCTCTCTCTCTCTCTCTTCTCCTTCCCCCCGTTGAAGGCATAACTGTTTATATTTAATCCCTCATCACACACTAATGTGTTTGTCTTGAAGCGGATGCTACATGTCCCAGCCTGTAATGTGTTTACATGCTACAGTCGTCCTGTGGGCATGCAGGCGTGCAGCAGGGGAACGACCAGCAGGGCGATCCAAGCGCCCCTTTTTGCGACCTGCCACTGTCGGCCACAACAATGTCCTCTTGGTCTCGTCATAGAGGCTTTGGTTTTGGCAACTGTAGAGCTCCAGATATTTCTAATAGACGGAGCTAAACTGTGTGTGAAACTCCAGGAAATCATTGAATCATTTCAAATCATCAACTGCATGGAAATGTTGGGTGATCAATACCCTGATAGTGCAGTGTCAGCATCCAGAAATACTTTATTACTCACCTGCCCTTTGATGGAATGGCGTGTGTGTGTGTGTGCTAAAATGCATGGATGGAATCGTAGGTGTGTGTGTGCGTCAATGCTTGCATAGAAGTGTGTGTGTGTGTGTGTGTGAGTGAGTCATAGTGATGACCCAGCAAATTCAAGCCTGTTATTCAAATAGAGCCTGCACCACTCTGAGGCATTATCTTGGTCTCATTAGCATGGGTTCATTGTACAACTTAGAGGTCATGTATGAGACGGGAATTCAAGAATGGATGGATGGACAGATGGATGGATGGATAGCAAAGTCACCGAAACCTTCCCTGAAACGAGACGTTTTGACAACTTACCACACATGGCAGGGTGTTGTGGGTAATGTAGTCTTTCCAAACTAGCAGAGGAGTAGTGGTGTCTTGGTAGGTGGAACCCCCCCTCACACAGACACATACACAAGTGTGCGTCTAACCTCACACACTCACATCTACCGCGATGCATGAAAGTAGGATCAAAAGCTAAGTCCGGCTTAAAAACAGCGGTGAAAGAATGCACTCGTGATACTACTCACGATAAGTTCATTGCTCTCTGCGGTCAAAAATGGATTTACACACAGTGAATCACTGGAAAATAATGTTATTTGAACAAGATGGGCTGGCCAGCTTTAATTACATTGATGTCTCTTGCTATTTGAAGCAGGTACATGCCAAGTCATCTTCTCAAAGGTGGATACACAGTAAATCAATTTCCTCTGAGGTGGGTATACACCGTGTACCTGCATAAACACGCAACTGACATCTCAGTCAACTTTGGATTGTGAGTATTGCTGCCCATAAAAGACAAGTGATTTGAAAATGGGGCTGGAAATTAACCTGGGGGTGTGGTTGGTTGCTTAAGTGGTTTTGCGGTTCTGGGTATTTGATTCTGTGCGGTTGGCTCGAGGTAGCCATCAGTCGTCCCTTCTCTCCTGAACAACGAAGGTCGCTTCTAATTAAGCGTGACTTTCAACATGGCTGTAATTATATCCCAGCATGCATCACTGGCTCACTTTCTCGACACCAGGCAATGTTACACGCTCGTCTGTAACGGTGCAGCCTCCTCCCTTATCTGTAATTAGAAACCTGTGTGTGTGTGTGTGTGTGAGAGAGAGTTCTGTTCCAGGTCTGCGTCTTGAGGTTGAAGGCTCTGTAGCTCCTCCTGTTCTGTTTGATTTAGAACGTGTTGTTCCATATCGCTGCTTTCCAACTCTCTCTACCTCCACTGAATCAGGAATGAGCTGGCGCATGGACCAGTTTGTGAGGGCGTGTGTTTACGTGTACGCGTGTGTGTGTGTGTGTGTGTTCATACGTGCGTGTGTGCATGAGAGAGCAAGAGCAAGATAGAAAGTAATCGAGAAATTTTGACAGTGACAGATGGAAAACTGTGATTTCCTGGCTTCAGAGGTCCTCAGCACAGCTTCTGATCCACACGTAGTAGTGATGGTTCACAACCAGGCCCTGACTGAACCCCCCAGCACACAAGAGGCCTCCCTGACACATGGTTCTTCTGTGCGTCTTCATCTCATTATTCAAACAAATTAACAACCGTATCACTTGGAAGCTGGCCTAACTGACACTCTGTGCTCTGTATTCTTTTATAGCCTGCTGTTACCTGGCAAATCACTGAACTCCACTCTCTTCCACTCTCCTCCGCTGTCTGAAATGTCACATATTGTCTCATGGTTAAGAAGGTCAGCTGGATTATCTAGCCCCCGCACCTCGCACCCCACCTCTCTCCTTTTCTTGCTCAATTTCTCTGTCTTTCCCTAATGCACTTGGAGACAGTAAACTCAAAGCTAGTTGCCTTCAGAGTAAATTATTTTATTTTACATAGTTTCTAGGCAAGAGCTTGAACACTTCTTCATTAAACACTGTGTGCCAGGTAACTTATTCAGAGTTTTTCACTCTATGAACACTCAGCCCACTACAATTACAAAAGGTCATGACTGTAATTATTTTGTAATTAACTGGAATCACACTATTAGAACTGTAGTAGGCCGATAGTGGGACTCACTGTGTGTTTTCTGCTGCTACCAACCTCATCAACATGTCATTGTTTTCTATTACACACACACACACGCGAACACACACACAAACACACAGACACACGCACACACGCACACTTGGTGGTTGTGACAATTCTCTCTGTTTCTGAATCAGCAGGAGAGAGATTGGTGCAGAAGTGGAAGCCTTCGTCCCCCTTGTGACATCACTGGCTGCATGGCCTTGTCCTCCCATCTGAACACAAACAAGCTTTCATAAAACACTCAGCTGGATACTCCACACACCCACACATGCACACACACTCACACATGCACACACACTACACACACAGTGCAGACCTTCACTGGAAACTCGTACAGGAGCAGTACTGTAATTGGACTGCTCTTTATTGATCTGAGTGTTGTGTTTTCTGTGTGTCTTCTATCTAACATTCCTTCATTCCATCTGAATCCCTTTCATAGTCAGACAGCTCAGTGGTTAACTACTGAATTAAAGAATTTAAAGAATATTGGTTTTCTTTCCTTAACCCTGAGTCCTCCACCATTGTTGTTTTGCTGCCAATGGTAATCAGTTAACAACATATGTGAGACACTTTTATTGTCTTTTTCATCTGCGCTAGTGTTTGGCTTCCTTGGGATTGTCAGCTTTTCCACACATGTACTGTCCCCTCACTTCCTCCTATTCCCTTTTATGAGCCCAACCCCCTATGGCAGCATCCAGCCTACCTGGACCTGTGTGTGGCTAAAGTCTCTCTCTCTCTCTCTCTCTCTCTCTCTCTCTCTCTCTCTCTCTCTCTCTCTCTCTCTCTCTCTCTCTCTCTCTCTCTCTCTCTCTCTGTCTTTCTCTCTCTCTCTCTCTCTCTCTCTCTCTCTCTCTCTCTCTCTCTCTCTCTCTCTCTCTCTCTCTCTCTGTCTCTCTCTCTCTCTCTCTCTCTCTCTCTCTCTCTCTCTCTCTCTCTCTCTCTCTCTCTCTCTCTCTCTCTCTCTCTCTCTCTCTCTCTCCCTCTCTCAGGGATGCAGGCCACCCTGTCTGGTGTGAAGAGAGGGATAAACATGGATGACAACAAACAAAAGCTCTTGTACCCTGTCTCTCTCTACCTGCTCCCCCTCACCCTCTTCTCTTTTGCTTCTACTCTTTCCCTTTCTCTCCCTGCTCTCCTCTCTCTCTCTCTCTCTCTCTCTCTCTCTCTCTCTCTCTCTCTCTCTCTCTCTCTCTCTCTCTCTCTCTTTCTCCGTATCCATATACATGTATATATCTATGCATGTATATACTGTATATATAAATACAGTATATACTGTAAATAGATACAGTATATACTATATATGTATAGAGAGAGGGATGTGTGTGCAGTTGGTTCTCGAGTGAAGGTTAAGTTCCTGCTTCCCAGTAGAAAGGGGGTGAAAGAGCTCACACTGCTGGAAAACTGACATCTCCTACTGAGCTTACAATCACCCTGCTACACATAGAAAAGGTTATTCTGCCTCTCTCTCTCTCTCTCTCTCTCTCTCTCTCTCTCTCTCTCTCTCTCTCGCTCTCTCTCTCTCTCTCTCTCTCTCTCTCTCTCTCTCTCTCTCTCTCTCTCTTTCTCTCTCGGAACACAGTCCACAGACAGTGATGAGACATTATTATGATGCAGTTTTATGCATATACTCTCCACTATCCCTTTATCTTTTGCTCTTCCTCTTTCTTCCTCTCATCCCCCTCTCTCACTTTTTATGCTTTGTAAAATTCGCAAACCCTCTGTCTCTCTCCCTCCTTCTCTCTCCTTCTCCCTCCTCTCTCCTCTCTCCTTCTCCCTCCTTCTCTCTCCTTCTCTCTCCTTCTCTCTCCTTCTCCCTCCTCCTCTTTCCTTCTCACCTCACAATGCCCTCCTTTTTCATTGTTCCTGTCACTTAGATGCTTCCCAGAAGACTAGCTCTGGAATCAGAAATGATGAGAAAAGTGTCTGTGTGTCTGTCTGTCTGTCTGTCTGTGTCTGTCTGTCTGTCTGTCTGTCTGTGTGTGTGTGTGTGTGTGTGTGTGTGTGTGTGTGTCTGTCTGTCTGTGTGTGTGTGTGTGTGTGAGTAAGAGACAGAGTGTGTTTGCGTGTTAATAACATGAACTGTGATAACAGACAGTGGACCCATAAATACATCATTGTGCCCCCATATACTCACTGTACAGTGTGTTTGAACCTGAGCTAGTGATGGAGGGACGAGCCAACCTCAGCTCCGCCCTCACACCCCTGAGGGACGCACCTCAACACTGATCAAACATGCGTAACATCAAAGAAAGTGAAGTCAACGAGGTTTCCCCTCCCAGGGAAAATGAAGACCTTGTTAAAACAGGACTGAATACCTGATAATGCTTAAATAAAGAGATCACTTTGGGTCAGCACACAAGGAGGACAAATGGGGATGGATGGATGGATGGATGAATGCATGGATGAATGGATGGATGGATGAATGCATGAATGGATGGACAGATTGATGGACAGATTGATGGATGGATGGACATATAGGTCTATTGATGGACAATAGACCTTCAGCACTTATGGACAGACAGTCAAACAGTATTGCACATTCTGAAAATCTGACCATCCAATTGAGGCCCTTTCTCTAACAGTCTCTAAATTTAGACTGTGAGGAGATTAGAGAGAGACAAATGACAACAAAGGTACATCTGTTGAGCTGTAATTAATCTCAGATGGGATCTTTTATGGCCTATTTATATGACTACTGGTGATGAATATTTCAACTGGATCATCCGGCCCTCACGGGGCAGCACAGCAGCGCTGTGTTCTGCTTCTGTGGTAATGGCAGCCGTCAGCTGTGATTGGGTGAAATCCCCCGCTACACCACCGACAGCCTTGCGTAGCGTCGTTTCACAGGAAATGTTTTATTGAAACACATGAAAGTTGCCATTGATGAATTATGAAGCAGGACTAAAACGCAAATTTTGTATCATGGCTTGCTTGTTCTATCTGTCTGTCAGAGAAACACGAGGCAGGAAGCAGATGATGGGGCTCAGTCGTTCTCTCTCTCATCCCCTCTGTCCTCCTCCACCTCCTTCCTTTCTTCTCCTCCTCTTCCTCTTCCCCTTTTTTCTTTCTCTTTCCTTCTCTCCCTGCCCTCCATCTCCTCTTCCCTTCCATTTTCTTCATTTCACCTTCTTCTTTCTTCTACTCTCTTCTTCTCTCCTCCCTGCTCTCTTCTTCTCCCCCGCTCCCAGTCTTGCTCAAACTCCCCTCTCTCAATGTGCCCTAATGGAGAAGAGGAACTGGGGAGACAAGGATGCCGACATGTTACACTGTGATGAATTTAGCAGAAATGCATTCTAGAGTGTGTGAAGAAGGGTGTAAATTCGACCCCTGGCAATGTGTTTGATTTCTAAAATCGAACGGAGAGGGCAGCGAGCAGAGGGGTGGAGGGGTGGAGATTTGGAGGGGTGGAGGGGTGGAGAGGTGGAGAGTGGAGCGAGCGGAGGGGTGTGCGAGCTTGAGGACAGATCAGAGAGGGGTGGAAATGGAGAGCGATTAAGAGGGACGGATTGGATGGAGAAGACAGAGGAGAGAGAGATTGAGTGTGACAGCCTCTCCAGACCTTCCCTGGGGAAAGTCACTGAAATGACAATGTTGACTTCAGCCTGATGCATCTTTCACAAGACAGCAGACTAACAGACTAACGCTGTACTACAAAGGTTGTCTGTGGGTTTCCATCTATTGCCAATGTGAGGAATAATTCAGGACACCCCTCCGCCCTGGACAGAACACTGGAACTCTAGAACTCCAGAAGTAGGACTCCAAAACGACTTCAGTAGAACTCCTGGAACAAAGACCATAACATATAGAACAATGAGTGGAATTCGAAGACTGGATCTGGAAGATTAGTAGTCTCAAATTCTAAAACGGGAAGTCTAGATTTCTAAAACACGTGGTCTGTCATGGATAGTCAAAGGTAAAGTAATTGCTGCCATGGGAACCCATGCTAATTTGCTGTCCATCCAGAACCTACAACATGAAATATGATACCCAATAGTCCCTACTCAATCTCACCTAAAAACAGGATTTGATTGTACAACACCAGAAGCAACAAACCAGGAGACTGAATCCAATCAGAATATAACTGGATACATTATCGAAATCTTGTTTACATGCAATCAGACACGTACATTTCTAAACAGAGAGAAATCAAATCAGACTGACAATTTAAGCAGCTCAGAGTGATATCAGAGTGATAATCAGCATGCAGGGCCTGAGGTCCACATCTGGACCAGTACACACACACACACACACACACACACCTGCACTGATCCGGAGGGAGGAGTGTTAAGCCTGCATGGCTCTCTCTTCTCCATCATGTCCTTCCGGTTGATACATGGTACAACCCAGCTCTGATGAGAATTGCTCAAAGAAAAATAATGCAGCTATGACACAAAAATGCATGCGTGGGTGTGTGTGTGTGTGTGCATGTACAGTACCAGTCAAACGTTTGGACACATTGACTGGTACTGTGTGTCAGTGTTGGTGTTGAAAGCCAGTCCACATACTGTGGTCACAGCTTTCCTAACACCTTTGTCTGCCAGGCCCCTGAGAACTCGGTTGGCTCTGCACAGCTCTGCTGCTGTAACTGCAAAGCCTGCTGAGCTGTTAACCTCACTAGCCAGTCAACAGGTCTGACGGAGATGTACCACCCACACATACACCCACCTCTCGGCTCCCAGCTGTGGCCTAAGCACCCATGGAATCAGATGGCTCAGCTTCTTAGGAGGGATGGTTCGCCATCCCCTGCAGTTCAGCTCATTCTGAATCATGTCTCGTGCCGTTCAGAATCATGACTCATCTCGTTAAGAATCATGACTCATCTTGTTGAGAATCATGAATAGTTGACATCCTGGACTTGACAACAGGTATTTATAACCTGTGTTTACCTTGCTAAGATCTACAGGGCCCTGTTAGACAGATTACAGACAGAGCTCTGGCTTCACAGCTAGATCAGGAGGGCTGATCGTAGAATGATTGAATTCAGTATGACAAGTAGCATCTTATCGTAAATACATATCCATTTTATTTTCACGCCAAGAGCCAACCTGCAGGTTAATTTGAGCTTCCTTCTGTTCCATGTTTATCATGCAGTACAAGATAGAAGAACTGCATGAGCAGGTTATATTAACAGCAGACCTCCCACCCGTCCAGTTCCTCTCCCTCACTCTGGGTCTCTATTCTTTCTGCCCCCCCCACCCACCCTTCACCCCTCCCTCTCTCTTTCTCTCTAAAGAGGCGACAGCAGGACCGTGTCTGAAAGCTACACAGTATTCGTTCATTCAAGATGATCCCAGAGGTAAGTGTGTGTGTGTATATGGGTGTGTGTGGACATTGGTGTGTGTGTGTGTGTGTTTGCATGTGTATGTGTGTGTGTGTAAAGGGCTTGCAACGATAACAGTCTACGCTTGAGGCATCCACTCTTGTGCTATTTTGTCTTCCCAGGAAGTAAGTCTTTATTCAGTAGCTGAATTGTTATCACAGTGTATGCAGAGAATTGTTGCAGGGCTGCATGGAGGCACGCGGGCTGAAGCACACACACACACACACACACACATACTTACACACACATTCTCAGGCGGGAGTTTCTCTCAGAAGTTCCTAGTGAAGGAGGAGCGTTGGCAGTGGGGTGAAGGGAAGAGCACAACATCACAGGTAACATGTTCATAGAAACATTATTAATCACAACGATGTTCAAATACAAGCAAGTCTGTTGACACAAGATGATAAACGAAACCCTCCTGTCATCCCTCTGTCTGTTCCTTCCATCTGTTTGAGCGTGAGTTAGAGGAAGTGTTTTTTTCCTGACTGAGTCTGAGAGGTGAATTACAGAAAGACATGCACAAAATACAAACACGCACGCACACTGCAGGAGCTGCTGCTGACTGTGCTGTTCTTCAGCGGGAGATGAGCTGCAGAGCTGCAGTCAGTCACCAGGCTGTCAAGTCTGAGATAATGAGTCATCTGTATGGATGTGCCACCTTCTGAGGGGGAGGGGCTAGCAGAGGGGAAGGTGAGAAGGCGAGGAGGAGACAGGTGAGGAGATGAGGAGATGAGGATATGAGGAGATGAGGATGTGAGGAGGTATGGAGGTGAGGAGATGAGGAGATGAGGGGATGAGGGGATGAGGAGATGAGGAGATGAGGAGATGAGGGGATGAGGAGATGAGGATATGAGGATGTGAGGAGGTATGGAGATGAGGAGATGAGGAGATGAGGGGATGAGGAGATGAGGAGCTGAGGAGATGAGCGGATGAGGAGATGAGGATATGAGGATGTGAGGAGGTGAGATGAGGAGATGAGGATATGAGGAGGTATGGAGATGAGGAGATGAGGATGTGAGGAGGTGAGGAGGAGAGGAGAAGGAGACAGAAGAGGAGACATGGCAGAGAAGGATGAGGTTAGGAGAAGTAGCAAGTCAGGAGGAGCGAGATGAGGAGGTCAGGAGGAGCGTGGTGAGGAGGTAGGTAACAGGATGGGGGGGGGGGGGGGGTTGATAAGGAGAGGTAGGAGGTGTGAAGAGAGCAGGTCCTCTATGAGACTCTGAGGTGATGATGAGACCCATTCAGTCACATTCACAGACACCTGCCCACTGAAGAGCTTCCTGTATCACACCTTCTGAAATACACGCATCTTTGAAGCCCTCAATCCCTCACTCATAACCCTCCGCCTCTCTCTCTCTTTTTTTTTTCAATTCGATATTTTACTGGCATGAGTGGACATTTACATTGCCAAATATATTTCTCCCATTCTCTTTCTTTCTTTCATTTTTTCCTTTATCTGCCTCTCTCTCTCTCTCTCTCTCGCTCTCTCTCTCTCTCTCTCTCTCTCTCTCTCTCTCTCTCTCTCTCTCTCTCTCTCTCTCTCTCTCTCTCTCTCTCTCTCTCTCTCTCTCTCTCTCTCTCTCTCTCTCTCTCTCTCTCTCTCTCTCTCTCTCTCTCTCTCTCTCTCTCTCTCTCTCTCTCTCTCTTTATGATACAAGTCACTGACCAGCATCCAGCCTTAGGCAGAATCCATTACGCTCTTACCAGGATCTCACCTTTCACAGCCCAGTGTGGCATGTGCGCTGACAGGGCCTGGTCAGGGGAGATAGACCCCAGCTGAATCATCACAACTAAATTAGGGATTAGATAGTCACACCAGGGTGGAAAAAACTGCAGTGCCCCCCCAGCCACTCTCTCTCCCACACAGTGACCAGGACAGAGATGGGGGGGGGGGGGGGGGCGCAGTGAGAAAGAGAGGGCAGCTCATGTTGCAGAGAGAGGAGAATGTGATTAATCACCAGTCTATTAAGGAACCAGTGTGAGAGCAGAATGTGGAGACAGCAGCTATCTCTGCTCTACAGCACAGTTCTGCTCCGGACGCCACGGAAATATGCTGCCTCTGGTCTTTCTCTCCGAGGGAACCCTCGCAGGGTTCATAAAAGGAAATGCAATACCTCTTTCTTTACTGAGTGCTGCTCGTTGTAGTTTTATCAGAAAGACAGGCGCAGTGACGGACAGGCAGGCAGGCAGCCAGCCAGGCACGCAGACAGACAGGCAGGCTGGCAGGCAGGCAGGCAGGCAGGCAGGCAGGCAGACATAAACAGGACATGATACAAACTTCACTGCATTTACCTCACACACATAAACACAAGCAAACACAGGCATTCAGTACATACACACATTCACACACATTCACACACACACACATGCACACACACACACACACATGCACACACACCTGTCTCTCCAAGACTGACATGTACTTCCCCTCTGCCCTAACCTTTAGCTCCGACACTGTAGCTGACAGAACTGTCATCCACCATCATCTACACACACACACGCACAGTATCATTTCAAGGCATCAACTGTATAATAAGCTAATTTAGAATAGCAAATCTTGCTCCACACTTAATTTTACTGCCGGTAAAGCTTTCACTCAGTGGTTAGGTTGGAGTTATTGTACATAAGTATTGTCCAGTGATTGTACATTGGGCTTTCGTTCAACTAAGTCTGGGATAAGGTCACCTTTGCAACAAAAGGGGTTGCATTTTCCAAGGACTAACCCTAAAGAGATAAATATGGGGATGTTGAGCTGTAGAAAGTAAATGTAGAAAGTGAGATGCAGAGAGAGACAGAGACAGACACAGAGGATTGAGGATTGAGGATTGCACAAGCCCATGGGACCCGTCCAGCACAGGCAGACATGTGAGACAGGCAGACATGTGAGACAGGCAGACATGTGAGACAGGCAGACATGTGAGACAGGCAGACATGTGAGACAGGCAGTGAGTTGCAGAGCCAGACCGGGCAAAGTGAGATGTTTGGTTTGTGCTGTTCTGTGAGCGCTTTTCAGATGTCCAGCTGTCCTTTAGATGTGGAGTGATGCTGTGAGACCAGCAATGCTCCGCGTGTGTGTGTACGCGCGCGTGTGTACATGTTGTGTGTGTCTATGTGTGAGTGTGTGTGCATGTGTGTATATATACATGTGTGTGTGTGTGTGTGTGTATAGACAGTAGACCGTCAGATCAGACAGGTGTCTTGCTCTGATGTCTGTTTGTCTGCAGACAGGTGGGTTAATGGAAGGCTGGTATAGGGAGAGGAAATAGGGGGGCGATGGAGGGAGGAGGAAGGGGGAAGGGAGAAGGGAAGAGAGAGAGGGAGTAGAAGAGAGGAGAGGACGGGATGGATGTGGGGAGACAAGGGAGGAGGAGAAAACATGATAGATGAGAGACAGAGACAGAGAGGGTGGGAGGGGAAGAATATGGGAGGAAAGATAGAAGAGGGGAGACAGACAGAGGGAGGAGAGGCAGGGAGGCAGGGAGGAATGGAGGCAGGGAGGCAGGAAGGAATGGATGAAAGCTTCAGATCAAAAACCGCTCAGCAGATCACCTAAGTTTTTGTTTTCAAGGAGAGCTGCTCTGGAGATGTCCAGCTGTCCTTTAGATGTGAAGGGAAACATGCTGAGAGGGAGCAACAGGATGGCGTTTGTGTGTGTGTGTGTGCGTGTGTGCGTGTGTGCACGCACGTATCTGTGTGGGTGTCTGTGTGTTTGTGCGTGTTGTGTGTTTATCTGTGCGCGTGTCTTTTTGCCTTGGTGACTTTAGCTGTGGTTTTCATTACTTGCTTCAAAGCAGCTGTCGTGTAAGTGTGTGTGGAACCAAGCCTGGCTGTCTCTGATCAAGGAGGTGGGGAGGAGTCTAAACAGCTTAGATATTAATATGTGTGGCCATAGTTGAGACTTGCCGCTCGCTGAAGCAGATTAGAAGGGCTCGCCATGGGGGGCAAGCCTTGTCTGTACCAACCGCCGGTCCTCCTGCTTGCTGCCTGGTTGCCTGGAGAGCCCAGTACAGGGAATAAACATCCTCTCGTATCAATTCGGAGCTTTCACATGCGCTAAATATTGCATGTCTGCTTGCATGTAATGTGTGCATTTTTTTTTTTTTTTTATAATTGATGACTTGATGTGCTACTTGGCAACAACAACAAAAAAAGATTTAATTTCAAACCTGTGATTCATGGATTCCTAGAAAACCTGTGTCCATGCGTGTGGCGAATGCTTCGTGCTTCATGTTGACCACACGAGGGACAAAAATGTTTTGTGTCCACACTTCTGATCACCTGATAATTGGTTGTTACAAATGTGTATGTATCTGTGTGTGTGTGTGTGTGTCTGTATGTGTGTGTGTGTATTTGTATGTGTGTGTGTGAATCTGTGTGTGTGCGTGTGTGTGTGTCTGTATGTGTGTGTGTGTATTTGTATGTGTGTGTGTGTATCTGTGTGTGTGCGTGTGTGTGTGTCTGTATGTGTGTGTGTGTATTTGTATGTGTGTGTGTGTATCTGTGTGTGTGCGTGTGTGTGTGTCTGTATGTGTGTGTGTGTATTTGTATGTGTGTGCGTGTATCTGTGTGTGTGGGTGTGTATGTGTGTGTGTGTGTATCTGTGTGTGTGTGTATCTGTGTGTGTGCGTGTGCATGTGTGGGGGTGAGACATTACACAGTCCCATCTGCAGCATTAGTTCCACATAAATAGTGTGTAGTGAGAGTGATGCCTGGGAGTGATGGATGGGATGTTTCAAAATGAAGCACCGGATCAGTGTTGTTGATGCAGGGCAGGATGCCCACAGGGTACCTCTGATAAGAGGCCACATCTCTCTCATGTTCCCAACTTTTAAATCCTACGATGTGTGCAAATGTGTGTGTGTATATGTGTGTGTGTGTGCACCCGCGTGTCTGAATGCATTTGTATACCCCCGTGTGCGTTTATGATAATTCAGTGAGCTTTATCCTACCATGGTGTGTTCCTGGAAGGCCTGTTCTACAAACTTAGAGCAGAGAAGTTTTGGAGTGTGTGAGCACACTCACAGGACAGTGTGAGTCTGTTCTCGGCTCTGATTTTCAATTCCATCTCTCTGGCTGTACCGATCTGAGTCTGGGCTGGACTGGCAAGTCATCTCTGCTCTGTCTCTCCTCTCGTCTCCATCAGACAGACACAGCATGTCTGTCTGTCTGCATGTCGTACTGTCTGTCTGCATGTCGTACTGTCTGTTTGCAAGTCGTACTGTCTGTCTGTGCCTGATCCAGTTCCTATCAAGAAGCCAGTTTGCACCCCCAATCCCAATCTCTGCCTCATTCTATCTCTGAGTTACTCATTACAAACACACACACGCATACACACACGCATACACACACACACACACTCATACACACTCATCACATGCACAGACACAATCAGCCCCCGCCCTCTCTCTCTCACACACACACACACACACTCGTACACACATGCCAAATCACACACACACAACCAATCGCAAACCCACACACGCAAACACTTTTATATACCGTACAAATTCAAACCTACACACGCACATCTACCTCTTTTGGTACCACCTGGTTTTCATATAAACATGATGATGAAAACCCAAACTTCCATCAACTTTATCTGTGTATTTTTGCATTCCTGTTCCTACTTCCTGGAACAAGAGCCATAGAAGGCCTTATCAGCCTTGTGTTCTACTGTATCTTCTCCCCTTGGGGTAAGCTACACCGTCTTTGTTAATCACTCCCAATAAAAAGGATGAACACTCTCAGATACAGAACATTTAATTCTCCGATATCATAATGACCGATTAATTGAGCATGGAGCTGACTCTGACTCTGACTCTTTAAACTGAATGGGCTGTTGAGCGAAGGGACCAGTATATAACCTGGAAGGGAGAGATGGATGAAGGGAGTAGGTAGTGATAATGGATCGGGGTAAATGTAGGAGGAGATGGATGAAACCTGTTTCTTCTGCTCTGCACTTCCTCTATGAAAGGTGAAGGATGAGACGAGTTTTCTTTCTCCCTCTTTCACTCTCTACTGCATTCTGTACTGCACTCTCTACTGCACTATCTCTCTCTCTCTCCTGTGTTTATTGGCAGGTCAGGGTCAGGTGCTCAGTTTTCCTCTTGAGGAACGTTCGCTCGTAACATGGTTATAAAAAGCACAAAGGAGCAGTGTTGAAGGTATTTATGTGTGTCCAGGACATCTGGGCCCCATCCCTCCTCCAGCTCCAGGAGTTCCGCTGGGCCCATGCAGCGTTTACACTGGTCCAGGATCATTGTTTCCCAGACCAGTCTGCTGGAATGGGCCGGAACCAGTCCCTCACGAAAGGAATGTTTCATCAAGGTGTGTGCGATTTGTGATGGTTTGAAATGTGTGTGTGTGTTAGTGTATAAGTAGAAAGATAAGATTTTTGTGTGTGTGTGTCTATGTATGTGTGTTATTTGGGGAGTATTTTAGAGCAGGGACACCGTCATTATATTCTGACTGCGTCCTCCTTCCAACTCCTAATGTCAGTCCTGCAGTGGTACAGCTCAGTCAAGAGTCACTGATGTCCTTGACACGTTCTTGCTCTGCTGAGAACGACTCAGAATACTACACACACTCTCTAACACACACACACATCCTGGACGCACACACTCAAAGCCTGACACACCACGCACACCCTGACACATAAATATGCGCACAGTTGACAGTGTCCACTAATCATCGCCAGTTCATGCTTATTTGATTTGCGATGTTTATTTCATTGTCTGTTGTGTCAACAGCTAAAGGTTAGACACACGGATCTCCCTCTCTCTCTCTTCCTCTCTCTATTGTTGTCTCTATTATCCCTCAGTCTCTCTCTTTTGTCTCTCAAAATATTTATCTTCCTCTAGCTGTTTTTATTGTCTCTCTCTTTCTTTCTCCCCTGGTCCCTCTCCAACATACATGGAAATGCTGTAACAGTGAGGACAGATGTGGACAGTGTTCTGGTGTGACTGAGGATGGATGTGGACAGTGTTCTGGTGTGACTGAGGATGGATGTGGACAGTGTTCTGGTGTGACTGTGAGGATGGATGTGGACAGTGTTCTGGTGTGACTGAAGATGGATGTGCACAGTGTTCTGGTGTGACTGAGGATGGATGTGGACAGTGTTCTGGTGTGACTGAGGATGGATGTGGACAGTGTTCTGGTGTGACTGTGAGGATGGATGTGGACAGTGTTCTGGTGTGACTGTGAGGATGGATGTGGACAGTGTTCTGGTGTGACTGAGGATGGATGTGGACAGTGTTCTGGTGTGACTGAGGATGGATGTGGACAGTGTTCTGGTGTGACTGTGAGGATGGATGTGGACAGTGTTCTGGTGTGACTGAGGATGGATGTGGACAGTGTTCTGGTGTGACACTGAGGATGGATGTGGACAGTGTTCTGGTGTGACTGAGGATGGATGTGGACAGTGTTCTGGTGTGACTGAGGATGGATGTGGACAGTGTTCTGGTGTGACAGTGAGGATGGATGTGGACAGTGTTCTGGTGTGACTGTGTGTTCGCGTCTCCTTGCTGTTGTCGGGTCAGCTGATCCAGGGCTGACAGTTGAACTGACGATGTGCTCTTAGTGTTGATGGAAGACAGATGTTGACGGTGTTACAGATAACAGGTAACAGATGTTACTGTAACCGTGTAACAGTGTCTGTGTGTGGTGTGGATGGGGTGTTCCTTTCCCTAAGAAAAAGGCTGAGAAAAATGACTAGTTTTTGACCAGTCATGGTTAGTAATGTCTTTGTATGTATATGTGTGTGTGTGTGTGTGTATGTATCTCTGCATGTGTGTGTATCTGTGTGTGTGTGTGTGTGTGTGTGTGTGTGTGTGTGTGAGAGAGAGAGAGTGAGGAGCCTGTGGATCAAGGCAGTCTAGAATGGAGGACTGGGAACCACATCACACAGCTGTCAGAGTCTGTACACGTCTCCCATTGAAACCTGCATCCCCCCCCCCCCCTCACACACACACACACACACGCAAGACGGGAGCAAGCCATGGGAGTGTAGAAAGTCACTTCAGTGATGACAGCTTGCCAATTCAATCATTGTAGAAAACAGCCTGAAACAATAAAACAAAACAACAAATTAGAGTGTGGGGAGCCAGGGCATTTAGAAACAGTATGTGATTTGTCACCAGGGAGAGTTGAGTGTGTGTGTGTGTGTGTGTTGTGAGCCTTGGTAACAGTACGTAAATGTGCTCCCTCACCCTGTTATACACCTGTCACATGACATTTAGCTTTGCACATATTCCTCATGTCACATGTCACCAGTCATCACATTCCCCCTGCAGTGACCCTCCAATCAGCTTCGGCTGAGTGACGCCTCTGTCGTAACTGGTGCTCGACCGCAGCAGTGCGGTGGTTCTGGATGGGGTGAGATGATGAGCTTTGCGGGGGTCATCAATGATTACAGTAACATTGTACATTCACACACACACACAATAAAATGCTCATACAATTAACCATTATGACAGGAACACATCAATCTCCCATGGTGAGTTTGAAAGTTTCAGATTTGGTGCTAAGCTTAGAAGCTGTTAAATCCGGTTCTAGGTGTGTTTGTGTGTGTTCATGCTTACCAGGGAGAGGATGTGTGACGTCTTCTTACCCCATTTTGTTTCCAGTGTTACAGTAACATCTTTACACACACACACACACATACAGAGGGAGAAAAAAGAGAGAGAGAGATGCACTTCCAGAATCAGATTGCCCTGATCCAATGAATGATACTTAGTAAGTGGAGGATGTTTGGCTTGTTCTGTGTGTGTGTGTGTGTCCCAGTGTATATATGTGTGTGTGTGCATGACTGTCTGTGTGATTTACATCTCTCCTAATTAGAAATTACTGATGGTTGACATTTGCACCAGCACAGACAGTGCAGTTTGATATGATAGGTTGTTCATTATGCATAAGTTGATATGGAATAAACATCCTATCCACTGGTGGTTAAATCCACTGTACACAGGCTTATTAGAAAAAAATTGTAATGCAGGCAGACAGACTTTTCAAGTAGATCTATTCTGAATGACATTTGTTCCAGTAATTAATGCTTTTGAGAATAAATGTCATTATGTGAATGTTAATCATAAATTAACTGTTTTATTGACAATTCAAATTAGCACATTAGAGAAACACATTGGTCTCTTCCTTGATTTAAATTGCAATTTCTTCTGAAATTAAAAGTCCCTAGAGTGTGCGTGTGTGCCAACGTGTGTGTGTGTGTGCCAGGGTGTGTGTGCGTGTGCTAGGGTGTGTGTGGGTGGGCATGTGTTGCTCTTCCAGTGTGCTGCCACTGTGTTTGCATGCAGGTGGAAGGGAGGGAAGAAGGGAGGGAGGGAGAGATAGAGAGATGTTTGACCAGGGTGAGGAGCTGATCTGAGCTGTGGGCCAGGGATGCAGGCCACCCTGTCTGAAGGTGTGAAGAGAGGGATAAACATGGAGGACAACAAACAAAAGCTCTTGTTCCGTGTCTCTCTCTCTCTCTCTCTCTCTGTCTCTCTCTCTCTCTCTCTCTCTCTCTCTCTCTCTCTCTCTCTCTCTCTCTCTCTGTCTCTCTCTCTCTCTGTCTCTCTCTCTCTCTCTCTCTCTCTCTCTCTCTCTCTCTCTCTTCCTCTCTCTCTCTCTCTTCCTCTCTCTCTTGCTGACGTCAGTCTCCAAGGTCACTTCAGTCCTGTGAGTTATGAGCAGAGAAAATAGAAAATGACCCCCCTTGCTGACCCCCCTTCTCTGACCACACACAATGACGCACCCACATACTCACACACCCACATACACACACACACACAAATGCACTCAAACACCAACAGCAGTGCTGATTTCACATCCACTGTATTGTTTACTTGTATTGTCTACTCCGAGCTAGCCTTGAGGCCCTTCAGCTCTGATGCATGTTTAGAATTTCTATACACTATCTCTCTCTCTCTCTCTCTCTCTCTCTCTCTGTCTGTCTCTCTCTCTCTCTCACACACACCCAGACACACAATTACTGATATTTTCATTCCACATGCAGGCAAAGGCAAGGTGGGGATGGACAGAAGATAAGAATATGTTCCATTATGTGTTCATTAGATCCACTATGAAATTGGTTTTTATCATGCAACATATCGTGGCCCAGCCAGAGGTCAAGAAATGAATAATTAGACTGACATCATCAGCTGACCCACACACGGCTTGATCCATGAACCCTAACACACCTATCAATCAAGCTCATAGGTGATGATCAATAGGATTGATGTGTCATGTCATGAGGAGAAGAGAGGGGAGGAAAGTAGAGGAGAGGAGAGGAGAGGAGAGAAGAGGAGATGAGAGGAAAGAAGAGAAGAAGGCATGAGAGGAGAGGAGAGAGGAGAAGAGGACAAGAGAGAAGAGGAGCCATTGCAGAGAGGAGGCAGGACATCAGGACATTAGTCTCAGGAGTTTCTGAGTGTTTGCAGCATCAGGAAGTTAGCAGTCCAAATAAATCGCTCCTACAGACCGGCACATCGTTTGACTCTGTCAGAGAGAGAAACTCACATTGCCCTGTAAAACAGACACACACAACCCGCACACAGACACACACACACACACACATTATAGTTGCTACAGTCGCAGTGCTCCAGTGTTGAGGGATGTAGGAGTGGGACCTCGTTTATAAGACTAGTAACCTCCCTGGATGAAACATGGAGGCGTCTACCCAGGGTCCCAGAGTGTCTGTGTGTGTGTGTGTGTGTGTGTGTGTGTGTGTGGTGTACTTGTGTCTGTACGTACTTCTGTTCCTGTGGCTGTATGTGTGTGTACTTATGTGTTTGCATACTTGAGTGTGTGTGTGTGGCTGTACTTCTGTGTGTATGAACTTGTGTGTGTGTGTGTGTGTGTGTGTCCAGAGTGAGATTGATGTTGGTAGTGCAGCAGGGTGGAGGGACATTCAGACTGTGTGTGCAGGATGGATGGATGGTGAGGGCCTGTCTGGGCTGTGAGACTTATCAATCTGCCTCACCTGAGCCCGCCACATGAGAGGGACCCATTTGGGGGAGAGTGCTCTCCTAAAAGCTGTTGTGGCAAAGAGGGTTACTGTGCGTGTGTGTTTATATGTGTGGACATGTGTGTGTGTGTGTTCTGCTCAGGGGTCAGGTAATTTCTCCCAAAGCGCTCACCTCTTGGAGGACCACTTACAATCATCCAGAGGTTGACAGGAAGACTCAGCTAAGAGGAGCCCCCCCCCCCCCCCCCCCCCGCCCCTCCTCTCCATACACACATCAAGCTCACAAACATTCCCAGGAGAGTCAGAAGAGAGAAATACGCTAAGAGGTGTTTGACTCACGAGTTCAACTGCTGTCAACTGTTCATAGAATGGATGGTATTGTGTGTGTATGTGTGTGTGTGTATGTGTGTCTCGGTCCCTGGCAGACTGATAATTGGGAAGTTGTGGAGAGTTCCCTGTGGGCTTTACAGTTGCGCTCTGTTCCTGGTCACTGTGACATCACTGTGACGGTCACACCCTCAGTCCCTACTCTGGGTGTCTCTCAGTCCCCCGGAGGCTGTGGATGTTATGACATCTCTCTTTTTACCTCTCCTCCATCCCTTCCTCCTTGGCTCTAACTCTTTCTTCTATTACAGCAGACAGCTGCTCGCCTCAGTCAAAGATAATGAAAGGCCCGACAGAGAGAATGGAAAACACGGAGGACCCACACTCATCCTCTGGTTCCGCCTCTTTTCTCTTCCTGCTTTGACCCAGGCCTTTCTATTACACACCCATATGTTTTGGGCTTCTGACCCTTTCCCTCACTCACTCACTCTCTATCTCTCTCTCTCTCACTCTCTCTCTCTCTCTCTCTCTCTCTCTCTCTCTCTCTCTCTCTCTCTCTCTCTCTCTCTCTCTCTCTCTCTCTCTCTCTCTTTCCTCTCTCTCTCTCTCTCTCTCTCTCTCTCTCTCTCCCTCTCTCTCTCTCTCTCTCTCCCCCTCCCTCCCTCCCTCCCTCCTCCTGTCTAGCTAGGTTTTCATCCTTTAATTTTAAGATTACCATGCTGAGCACTTCTCCCTAGCCTCGTTCATGCTCCTGGTGCTGTGTGTTCCAGTCCAGCTCGCTCTTCCACTGGAAAGCCCACGGCAGGAAATTATTCTTCACTTGTGTGCACTGCCATGATGAACTGGCTCAATGTGTGTTTTTGAGTTCATTATTAAAGGTTTTTCAGCTGTGGATCAATGAGGACATGCAGGCCAGGGGGATCTGCCTGGCAACTTGCTGAAGATAATTTATGATTGGCTAGGGGGGCATGACCTCTCCCTGCTGAAAATGTTATCCAACAGGGCACGGATAAATTATGGATATTTGTTGGGGCAATCAAATGGACAAACAGTCCTGCTATTGATTGAGGAATTGATTGTGTAACAACTAAATGTCAATAGATCATGAAAACATGTGCTTCTTAAAAGCACTAATCCCTCTGTTTGCTGTGGTTAGTGTGATTCTTGGAGGCAGCATATCCATTCAACTATTATTGACACAGCATGAATACTTTTAGGGCAAAGTGGGCTCCAGGTTTTGCTAAATATCACTTTCTCCAATGTCATATGTCTCAAGCAGGTTCTTTAAACTCTGGCACATGCAAACACACCCACACACACAATAATATTTAATTACTAATCTCCATCTGCTACAGATTGTTCTACCACGCTACCTCGATATTATAGGACTGTTCTCAAAATGCCAGATGAGAGTAGAGGGGAAAATAGGAGGAGTGTACAGGAGAAGAGAAGAAGGGAGGGGAGGGGAGAGGAGGGAAGGAAGGAAGGGGTGATAAATGGATACGTATGTGAGGGAATTTCATAAAGATCCGTGGTTAGTGACTCAAGGTCACAGAGCTTACAATGTGTGCCGTCTAGTCTGATAGCAAAAGCTGTGGTTTGGGCCCAGCTTCAAAGATAAACGACCCATAGCCAGGCACCTCCCTCTACCCTCCCCCAAGGTCTCTCTCTCTCTCACACACGCACACGTGAATACACAACCCCAAACAAGTCACGTATCAGATGTGTGAGGATGCCTGCTGACTGACGTTGACACTGTCTGACTGATCTATTGTGACTGCCTTTTTGTGAACAGTTCACAAAAAAAAAAAGTTCAGATCCTGTCCTGGCACATTTTGTGAGTTTACTGTAAAATCACCTCTGCAACACACTGGAGAGGAGAGGAGAGTGAGAGGAGAGGGAGAAGGAGAGGGAGAGGGAGAGGGAGAGGAGAGGAGAGGGAGAGGGAGAGGGAGAGGGAGAGGGAGAGGGAGAGGGAGAGGGAGAGGGAGAGGGAGAGGGAGAGGAGAGGAGAGGAGAGGAGAGGAGAGGAGAAGAGAAGAGAAGAGAAGAGAAGAGAAGAGAAGAGAAGAGAAGAGAAGAGAGGAGAGGGAGAGGGAGAGGGAGAGGAGAGGAGAAGAGAGGAGAAGAGAGGAGAGGGAGAGGGAGAGGGAGAGGGAGAGGGAGAGGGAGAGGGAGAGGGAGAGGGAGAGGGAGAGGGAGAGGGAGAGGGAGAGGGAGAGGGAGAGGGAGAGGGAGAGGGAGAGGGAGAGGCAAGGCAAGGAGAGGAGAGGGTGTCTTTGCGTCAGACAGTAAAGTGTGTGCAGGGGTGGGGGTGGTGGAGGCTTGTGGGGGGGGGGGGGGTGTCCCTCTGTCCATCTGAAGGGCCAGTGATTATGGCCTCATTGGATGCTTAGTGAGCACAGAGGGAGAGGAGCAGTCATATTTAGAGACCTATAAAACACTGTCGGCTTGACGGCTTTACTGTCCATTAATACCTAATGGAATCACACACACACATCCGCAAAGGCACCTCACACACAGTTATGCTGACACACATACACACTCTTGAGCTTGTCCTACAGTACCACAGTGGTGTTTGGGACACAGCCATATCAAAGTGAATGCACGTACAGTATACATGTGAACATACTACACACACATTGACAACCACACAAACACAGAGAGAGAGAGAGAGAGAGAGAGAGAGAGAGAGATACTCTGCAGTAATACAAAGAGACACATCCTCCATCATGTTTTATACGCCTCTAATCTGCCTCCGCACAGGCTCCTCAATCTCTCCGAAACATTTAATTTGAATGATTTTCTGATCTTCTGTACTTCATGCTACGCTGCATGTCGGTTATTTCCGCACTGGTGTGAAGAGAATGTTCGTTCCCAAAACAAAATTTGGGAACACAATTATTTTTCTTCTAAATACTTTGAGGGGCTGAATCAGATTGCTGTGTGCAGATCATCTGCGGCCCACCACTGGTGTAGACAATAACATACGTTCACTCTCTCTCTCTTCAGCTTCTCTCAACCTCCTCCCCCCCCACCCCTCTGTCCTTTCATCTCTATTCCTGCTCTTTCTGCATCCCCCCCATCCACCCCTCCATTCTCCCTCATTCAAAGTGTCCTCATTCTAGTCCTCCTCGATCCCTACCGATTCTCTCCTGTCATCCTCCCTGCATTATTTACCCTCGTTCTTCATCTTTCCTCCATCTCTCCTTTCCCCTCTCTCTCCGATCCATCATCAATCTCTCCGCTCGTCCCTCCCCTCTGGTCCCCGCTTCCTTCCCTCCTTCTGCTCTCCTCCGTTCTTTTCCCCCGTCTCTCCTCTCCTCCTCCCTCCTTCCTCCACCTCTCCTCACTTCCTCTAGCCCTCCTATCTTCTCCATCTCACCTCTTCCCCCCTCCTCTGCTCCCTCCTCTCTTCCTCTCGGTGGCTGTCTGTGCTCTGGTTTCTCCTCGGTGCTGTCTACACACTGCAGAGCCGAGCAGGAATCACGCAGATAGGCTCTAAATATTGATAAGGATTAATATTGATAGTGATTGGTAATGGCTGGGAGGTATTATATGTTTGCAGTAAGAGCTTTATGAATAGATAAACACACAGGTTTGTGGAGAAAAACAGCAGCATCCCAGATGAAAAGGCGGGGTGGAGTTGAGTTGTGGTTAGACGCAGCAGAACAAGAAGGCAGGAGTTGGTTTTTTAGCTGCTGCTGTGTTTCAGCCCTGGTGAGGGTGAGGCCACACTGCTGGGAGGCACACACACACACACATGCACACATGCACACACACACTTCATGAACAATGGATTGCTTTTCAGGAATGGCTTCATTTTGGCTGCATGGCTCAATTCAATGTTAAGCTAATGACCACCCTCCTAATCGCATGCACATACACACACACCCACACACACACACTCACACACAGCTCTGGTCCCAGTAATGACCCAGGAAGTTCCCAGGACAGCACAGACCGACAAAACTGTTGCCATGAAGTCAATGAGGTGGGACGATGGGCTGCGTTTCACTGATGGCATTGTGACATCATCACATAGAGACGTGCGGAATAAACGATGGGCAACACAGCATCATGGGAGAAGGGGGAGGTCTCACGCACAAGGAGAAAAAGATCGTAAAAGTTGTTGTTGCCCATGCGAGAGTGTGTGTGCATGTGTGTGTGCGAGTATGTGTGCACGTCTGTGTGTGATAATGGAGACCTGATAAAGACCTTGTGGTCGAAGTGTTGTCGATAAATTACACTTGGGAGAAGTTGTTTTGTGTGTGTTGAGCAGCCATTGTCCTTGGGGGGAGAGAGGTCAAACCAGACCCAGTCTCGACACAGAAAGACCTTGACCAAACACAGCTCTGAGACAAGCATGTCTGTGTGTGCACACTTGTCAGTTAGTGTGTGTGTGTGAATGTGGGTATTCTGTTTGTGGGTTTGTGTGAGTGCATGAACAGTCAGCCTCTGATGAATATATTCATTATGCCAGTGACGTGAAGGTGATCTTGTGTTAATTGACCTCAGTAAATCTCCATGTTGTCTCAGCTAACTGGGCCATTTTATTTATTTATAACCAGGGAAGCAGCAGATTAGTGGTGGTGTATGTGTCTGTGTGTGTCTGTCTGTCTGTGTGTCTGTGTGTGTGTGTGTATGTGTTCTACAATATTTTTTAGCAGTGCTGGTGAGTGTATGTGTGTGTATGTGTATACATGTGTGTGCAAGTGTGTATGTGTTTGTGTGTCTTATATGTGTGTGTGTGTTTGTGGTGTTGTGGGTGTGTTTGTGTGTGCGTGTGTGTGTGTGTGTGTGTGTGTGTGTGTGCCGCTATGCCCCCCTCCCCAAGCATACAAGACTGTGTGGGGATTATCTGGCAAGTGACATGGATCAATGGAGCAGAGTGATCAATGATATTGACCTCTCTCTCCCTCTGTCCCTCTCTCTCTCATTTTCTCCCCTTCCCTCCCTCTCTCCCTCCCTCTCTCCCTCTCTCTCTCCCCTTCCCTCCCTCTCTCCCTCTCTCCCTCTCTCCCTCTCTCCCTCTCTCCACTTCCCTCCCTCTCACCTTCCCTCCCTCTCTCTCTCTTCCCTCCGTCTCTCTCTCTCTCTCTCTCTCTCTCTCTCTCTCTCTCCCTCTCTCTGCCCTTCTCTCCCTCTCTCTACAGTAAGGATGTGGGCCATGTCAGACCAGGAGATGGACAGCTTCTTTCTCCCTGATAACACAGCCAATTACTCTGGCATCACAACAGGCTGGGATGCCACAGCATTCCACTGTGTCACACAAACTTGGGCAGGCACACACACACATGCACATAGGCACACACACACAGAGAGACACACACATACATTTGATAAATGAGCCAGTCATATCCTGATGCTGGACAAGCATAATTTTAAGTGAAATTTAAATGTCTTTGAAATGGAAATGTTGAGATTCAAGTGTAATTGATTTGTTCAGTGGTTTGTTAAATTGTTTGGTATACGTGTCATATTGATGTTTGTCAGCACGCTAACTACAGTCGAAGAACATTTTCACAACAATGCTGTGGTCACGTAGATGGACTACATCATGTTACATTCACAATTCATTGTCAAAAGAGAGATGCATGTCTCACAGATAATAAACTGTACAAATATACACATGTATCCATACACACATATGCAAACAAATACATTGTATTCACAGTATAAGATATGTTGAGAAGCATAACTTTGTCCAGTGCTTCTACTGTGTATATTCTGTGTGCGTGAGCGTTTGTGTGGAGGGGAGGGGGAAGAGAGAGATTGGCAAAAGAAGAGAAGGAGAATGTGAGAGAGAAGAGAGAGATGAGAGGAAGAGATGACGAGAGAGAGAGAGAGGGAGAGTAAGTGAGAGAGGGAGGGGGAGAGGGAGGGAAGGGGTCAGAAGCCCAAAACATATGGGTGTGTAATAGAAAGGCCTGGGTCAAAGCAGGAAGAGGAACGAGAGAGAGAGAGAGAGAGAGAGAGAGAGAGAGAGAGAGAGAGAGAGAGAGAGAGAGAGAGAGAGAGAGAGAGGGAAAGACAGAGGAGAGAGAGAGAAATAGGAGAGGAGAAAGATATGAGGGAAGGGATGAAGAAAGAGAGAGGGAGAAGAGAGAGAGATACAAAAGGAGAGAGGAAAGGAA
>NC_140363.1:15517500-15587500 GCF_054491055.1 Hypomesus nipponensis
AGAGAGCTGGTAGAAAGAGGGAGGAGCAAAAAGGGACTGAAACTGTGATGCAGGGAAACAGTGTTCTGGCATCAAGAGTCAAGGGGATAACAGCTTGGGGCCAAGTGATTTTCTGGAGGCTGAGTGAGTCGGCAGAGGCCATTGACATCCCCAGCGGCAGGTAATGTGGTGGGTGAGAAAAGCTGGCAGGATGGCAGGCTGTGTGGATAGGTGGAGGGATCCTTGCATGGCTGTCTGAAACCGGTGCCAAGTAAGACGCTTTGCCCTTTCTTCTTGGCACAACACACTCATACAAACAAACACAGCGCCGGTACACTGGGGCAGTCAGCGATATGCACACAGCTGGAACAGAGGTCGGGGAAAGACTACCTGATGTCATCTTAGTGTCTGCCTAATTGAGGAAAAGAGAGAGAGAGAGATAGAGAAAGAGAGAGAGAGAGAGAGAGAGAGAGAGAGAGAGAGAGAGAGAGAAAGAGAGAGAGAGGGAGAGAGGGAGAGAGAGAGAGAGAGAGAGAGAGAGAGAGAGAGAGAGAGAGAGAGAGTGAGAAGGAGAGAGAGAGAGAGAGAGAGAGAGAGAGATAAGGAGAGAGAGTGAGAGTGAGAGGGAGAGAGAGAGAGAGAGAGAGAGAGAGAGAGAGAGAGAGAGAGAGAGAGAGAGAGAGAGAGAGAGAGAGAGAGAGAGAGAGAGAGTGAGAAGGAGAGAGAGAGAGAGAGATAAGGAGAGAGAGTGAGAGTGAGAGGGAGAGAGAGAGAGAGAGAGGGAGAGAGAGAGAGAGAGAGAGAGAGAGAGAGAGAGAGAGAGAGAGAGAGAGAGAGAGAGAGAGAGAGAGAGACTTTAGCCACACAGGTCCAGGTAGGCTGGATGCTGCTACAAGTATAGTCCCACCCTGGCCAGGGAGCAGTTCTGGATGGGTGGTCAGCTGGTTCTGCTGACATCTTTAAATAGCTGTGCTCTGGAGTGGAAAAACACCTCTCTGTCTTTCTCATCCTCAAACCGTTCCTCAGTCAGAGAAAACAAGGACGTTGTCAGCGCGGAGAAACAGCTCCATCTATTGGACAGTCTGGGTGCAATACTGCATATGCGAAAACTCGCGTATTGATTTTCTGGTTCCGGGCCGTTCGTTTAACCTTTCTCTGGACACGTTTATCAATAATGACACAAGTAGTTTGGACCATTTCTATTTGACTACAAGACATTTCTGTCGTCCAATAGGGGATTTCTTTTTCTCTCCTATCTACCATAGTTCAATTTACGCGTATTCAATCGCAATATTATTGTAGACGTATTTCATAAACATTTAAATGACAAAAAAAATTACAATTTAGATTTGTATTTGTAAAAGATTTCTATAGAACCAAATCAGTGACATAATGTTTTGAATTTTAAAAGACATTGAAATACTTAATATTGAAATGTTAACACCCCCGAATTTGTTGTTTTGAATTCACCTCTTCATTTTTGTATCCGATTTTGTTTTTTTACATTGAAATACTTCAATGTAAAAAAAGAAAAACTGATAAAAAAAATTCAAACAGTAAAATTCAGAAATATATCATAATTTCAATGTTGTTCGATGTTGTTTAAATTAAAAAAATATGTTACTGATTTGCTTCAATAGTTTTCACGCTGACACTTTTTTTGATCGGCGTTGAGTTGCCAGCCATCCAATGACGTATAACGTCAGCGACGGCGACAGACTGAAAAAGCAATGGTAAGTGAGCCAGCAGTTTCCAGCTCTTTACAATATCATTGATGATAGTGTATATTATCCACATGTTATCTCGGCAAATATACGAGTGGTCATGCACCTTTATTTTTAAATGTTTAACCTTATCGTAATGTTTATTTTCTATTCTTACTGTCCATAAATCTGGACAGTAAGTGTTAGCTCGCAATTAGCCTGCTAGCTGCTAAGCTAGCTACATTAGCGTTCCTACTGCCAGTACAGTACAATAGAACCGTTTACTTGCTTGCTACTACTTCTGTGGTTTCACGGCCAATCAATATTTTTCCAGTTATCGTAATGAGAATGTCATTAATTTTGTTCGTTTTAGGGTCAAAGTCAAAGCGGAGGACACGGTCCCGGCGGAGGAAAGAAAGATGACAAGGTAAACATCTCTGTCAGGCTCAAGTTAATCCATTTTTGTTTTTCGAATCTAGACAGTAATTAGCACTTCAGCTCTTCTCAACAACATAAATAACTTCCCTAACGGTATCCTTGTGACCCTTTTGGTCTTGAAGGCTAATATATTTGATAAAATTAAAAATGCTAGTGTCATGGTCTTTCTTAGAGTTGTAGTGGGGGATATGTGTGCTATCCGTTTGGGGCCGCGGATGTTGCTCAACTGCATTTATAACTTGTTGCTATAGTCTGTGTTAACGAAGGATAGCTGTTTTGACTACATGTGTGGTCACGAGTTCTATTGTTTACTGTTCATTTGAACAGGGGATCAGTTGGACCATAGAATGGTTATTTCATTCATTCTATATATTCTCCCACTTTTCATCGGCTGTCAACATTCAGAACAGTTGATGCTGGTTTGTTAGTGGAAATGGATACTTCCTTCACACAGACTAACTGCGTTTTTCTTAGGACAAGAAGAAGAAGTATGAACCACCGATCCCCACCAGAGTTGGCAAGAAGAAGAAGCGGACAAAGGGGCCTGATGCTGCCAGCAAGCTGCCTCTAGGTACACACACGCATACAGTACACACGCACGCAAGCAATTCTCATCTTAATATCCAAGCGTCTCATCATGACATACACACACACACCTCACAGACAACCATGCCCCTGAAATCTGGCAGTGCTTTCACCCCATACATTTAAATAAGCTTTGTACGCAAGAACTTTACATTGCCAAACCTTTAGGGAAAATCTTAACTAGAAAACAAAGCTGAGCCCTCAGGTTTTGTAGCCTTGGTATACTGATACCCCCCACCCCTTCTCCAGTCACCCCACACACGCAGTGCCGTCTGAAGCTGCTGAAGCAGGAGAGGATCAAGGACTACCTCCTCATGGAAGAAGAGTTCATCAGGAACCAGGAGCAGATGAAGCCTCTGGAGGAGAAACAGGAGGTACGGTATTCACATGCCTCTCTGGCTCACCTTGTATCATCTTCCTCTGTGGAACTTTGGATGTCTTGGAGGCCAAGAACAGGGCACTCACTATCTCTCACCTGCTCCTATTTGTATGCTTCCTTCTCTCTCTCTACATCTCTCTTTCTCTCTCATATTCTCTTATATACTCATATATGTGACGAAACGTTCTAGGAGGAGCGTTCCAAGGTGGATGACCTGAGGGGAACCCCCATGTCAGTGGGGAACCTGGAGGAGATCATCGATGACAACCACGCCATCGTGTCCACCTCGGTGGGCTCGGAGCACTACGTCAGCATCCTGTCCTTCGTGGACAAGGACCTGCTGGAGCCCGGCTGCTCTGTCCTCCTCAACCACAAGGTGTGTGTGTCTGTGTGTGTCTGTGTGTGTGTCTAATGTCTGTGTGTGTGTCTGTGTGTGTGTCTGATGTCTGTGTGTGTGTGTGTGTCCTCAGGTCCATGCAGTGATCGGGGTGCTGATGGATGACACAGACCCCCTGGTGACGGTGATGAAGGTGGAGAAAGCCCCTCAGGAGACCTACGCTGACATAGGAGGACTGGACAACCAGATCCAGGAGATCAAGGTCAGAAGCAACACACACACACACACGTTCTTTCATTCACACACACAAAACAATCATTTACTTTGTCATTCATGATTGGTGTGTTTGTACTTTTTAAATGGATGGATTCTCAATGCCTGGTGCTGATTGGCTGTTTGTCCTGACTGACAACCCTTGCTGGTGTGTGGTCCAATCAGGAGTCAGTGGAACTGCCCCTGACCCACCCAGAGTACTATGAGGAAATGGGCATCAAACCTCCCAAAGGGGTCATCCTCTATGGAGCCCCTGGCACAGGTCAGACACACACGCCCTCCCTCAGGTCTTCCACACCATGGTACTTCTACATGTGACTGTCCTACTCCTCCTCTTCCTCTTGGTCATCATCCTCTCTGATTGGTAGGTAAGACCCTGCTGGCCAAGGCGGTAGCCAACCAGACGTCGGCTACCTTCTTGCGTGTGGTTGGCTCGGAGCTGATCCAGAAGTACCTAGGAGACGGGCCCAAGCTGGTCCGAGAGCTGTTCAGGGTGGCCGAGGAACACGCCCCCTCCATCGTGTTCATAGACGAGATTGATGCTATCGGAACCAAGAGGTGTGTGCGTGTGCATAGATAGAGAATTGTAGGTGCCTGAGTGTTCTAGCCTAGTGTGTCTTTATTAATCTGTGTGTGTGTGTGTCCCTCGTCCAGGTATGACTCTAACTCAGGAGGAGAGAGGGAGATCCAGAGGACCATGCTGGAGCTTCTCAACCAGCTGGATGGCTTTGACTCACGAGGAGATGTCAAGGTCATCATGGCCACCAACCGCATAGAGACACTGGACCCTGCTCTGATTAGACCTGGTACACACACACGCACACACACAGATTCTGGATTTACGCCAACAGCACAGTAGCAGTAGTTTCCCTAACTTCCTGTCCTCCCCTCCTCTCCTTCCCCAGGTCGTATAGACCGTAAGATCGAGTTCCCCCTGCCGGATGAGAAGACCAAGAGGAGGATTTTCCAGATCCACACCAGCAGGATGACCGTGGCGGATGATGTAACCCTGGATGAGCTTATCCTGGCTAAGGATGACTTGTCAGGAGCAGACATAAAGGTGCATTATGGGAGTACAAATATGGGGGAGTGAATAGAGTTGAGATGTGATGTTGGTAAGGTCTTTCACAGGACGTTTTTGAGACCCTCTCCTGATCTGGATCTAACCACTCTCCTTTTCTTCCATTCCTCTCTCCCAATATATTGTCTCTCTTTCTTTCTACACCCTCCCTCCCCCCCTTCCCTCTCTCCCTTCAGGCTATCTGTACAGAGGCAGGGTTGATGGCTTTGAGGGAAAGGAGGATGAAGGTTACCAACGAGGACTTCAAGAAGTCCAAGGAGAACGTCCTTTACAAGAAGCAGGAAGGGACACCCGAGGGACTCTACCTCTAACCTCCCCCAAACATCCACCCCCCCCTGGTTACTCCCCCAAACCTCCCCATCACTCCTCTCTTACCAACCGGCCAGACATCTTTCACTACTTCATTCTCTGTAAAAAAATAAGGCATCAATCCTACTTCCTGCATTCTTTTAGGAACTGTCTGATTCAACCTGATGGGATAGGTACTTCTGTTCATAGCTGCCTTCAATCTAGTCCCATATCAGATCTCAAGAAGGTTGAAAAGCAGGATTACTTCTAGCCGGATGGCACCCCTGCCACCAACAGACTCACATGCAGATCTCTTCACTTGATGTTAGCTGTTCATTTCCCTATATGTAGAATCAAAGGCTTCTATACTTTGGCTGTAATGTTGTGTCTGAGCGGGGCTGAGTATTACATGTTGGCACGATGGCAAACTACACACCTCTGGAATTGTATTTACAATAAAGTTTGTATTGATAATGAAAAGCTCTCTGTCTTAACTCTCTCAGTATTTTTGTGTAAAAAGTAACATTTATTAGACAGGCAAATTATTCAAATTGGATCCATCAAAATATTTATATTTCCAAATTCACAGTGTCACATCGGTTCCAATGAAATCTGATGTCTGTCCAACCAGCCTCTCCAGGCATGGTAGCAGCAATGCATCATGGGAAGCGTCAGTCTTCCAGCAGAATGTCCAGCTCCTCCATGGGTAGCCTCAGTCTCAACTCTTTCTCTGTCAGCAGGTCCAGATACTCCTGCATGTGCTCTGGGAACAGACGCACTGCATCCATGTAAACTCCCTGTGGAGAGATGCACACAGTTTAGATACAGAATGGAGTTAAGAAGGTACGAAACGTTTTAGACTGTACACACACAGTCGTATTATATATTTTGTAGGGGTGGGGGGGAAATCAAATTGCGATTCAGTCTTCTAGCAATTCACAAAAAAAAAGATGTTATCGGGGCTATGTATAATAATTTTTTTATTGGAATATGAATCGTGACGCCAAGAATCGAATCTTGAGGTACCAAAAAGATTCCCACCCCTAATATTTGGTATTATGTGCTGACCTTGGCCCAGGGGACATCCTGTAAAGCCTTGTAGAAGACAGCCCTGCCCTTCTCCACACTGCCATCAGACACCTGGACAACACACAACATCACCACCCAAATAGAAACATTACTCATCACAACTATACACAAAGAAACATGACAACTTTAACCCACTCAAATGCAGATGCAGCTGGTGTTATATCATCTACTGGAAGGATGTTGTAAAGTGTGTGCTTCCTGTTCCTGTCTCACCAGGAAGTGCATGTTCATCCTCCACAGCAGGGGACAGTGGGCCCCCTGCTCGGTCGCTAGGGCGTTCTCAAACAGCGAGCGGATACGGTTGCTAAGTCCGTTCTCTGGCAGGGTGGGGAGTGCTTCGCCATGGGAACAAGACCTGTACGTAGAGACACCCATATTACAACATTACATCTCATACCCTTCACACAACCCTGATATGTTACTCAGATCCAAGCTGCAGTAGCCTGGAGGGATACTGGGGTGTACAAAGACTACGGTTTCAGAGACAGGTATGTTGGGTTTAGCTCAGTGGTACAGCATTTGACTGCTGTAGAATCAGCTCCTCTGTTCTCACCTGAGGGCAGAATCCACAAGTTGCTTCCTGTGCTGCTCCGCACTGATGGCAAAGAGCCGGGGCACAACACTGGCACAGCCCCTGGCAACGCCGTGGCAGAACCTCCGCGCCCTGCCGGCACTATGGTAACGGTTTTCCACCTGTACATAGAGCCTCCACAGGGGGGCGCTAGTGGGGTGGAGCTGCAGGGCAGAGGTGAGGGTCTCTCTGAGGGGTCGCAGTGGGTACACACTGGTGCTGGTGTGATAGTGCAACAGAGCAGCCTGCTGGACAGCCAGGTACTCGCACTCCGAGGCTAGCCGGTTGGCACTCGCGCCACTAGCTGGGTTAGGATCTGTGTTAGCATTAGCCTGGTTAGCTTCGCTGTTAGCGTCAGGCTTGGAATGGAGCTGGCCCAGCCGTTCCCTGGCCAGGCTGTACACGGCCTCAGCAGCCTCCGGCCCCACAGTCAGGTACTGGAACAGGGCGTAGCAGCCCACCAGGCCCGACACCAGGCTAGGCTGGTTCCACTGCCCCAAACCACCAAGCTTCTGCCCCTGAGCGGTCAGTTCCTTCCCAGGGTCCTCCTGCTTCTCCAGGCCAGCCAGGCAGGTGTGCAGGGCCAGTTCGTAGGTCCTCCTAGCCTTCAGCACCGCCACGGGAGCCAGCTCTCCAGAAAAGGTTTCGTAGCTCCCCCCCTCAGCTAGTTTGGTCAGCACGTACACAGCAGCTGAGCCCGTGGCTGGCCCACCCTGCCCCCCTCCGGCCACGCTCTGTCCTGCTGCCTCCTCTACCTCTAACTGGGCGTACAGCAGACAGAGGTGGCAGAGGGACGAGTCAGCAAGACCCCCGGCTACACCCAGCACCAGGGCGGAGTCAAACACCTTGCGGGCGTCTGCTAGATTACCCAGAAGCCACTCCAGGTGTGCGTATTCGCGCCAGAGAGGAAGCCAGCCGCGGTTCTCAGGCTCCTTGAGGAGACACTTGGCCACACGCTTGCTCCTCTTCCCCTGGACCCGAAGACGACGCTTGTTGCCGCGCCGCACGCAGTGCAGCACCTGGATCAGGGAGGTGAGATGACGGTGAGCTGAATGGGGAGAGGGAAGAGCAAGAAGAGAAAGAGCAGCAGAGTAGAGAGGACTAAAGAAGTGGGGAAAGTAGGTACCTTGAGTTTTTCGTACTGCAGCCAGCAGAGATACAGAACTGCTCTCTGCTTGGAAGGGAATAGGGGCAGAAGCATCTGGAACACGTTGGTCAGAAACTCCTCCCCTTGCTTGCCCAGATCTGCCCACTTCCTGGCACCCTGAAGGGTGGTCATGTGTCCCACGGGGCTGAACAATGGGGCTGGGAGGTGGTACGCCGTGAGTGGCGGCTGAGCTTGGGGCACCTCTCCCAGGAGAGACAGGTCCTCAAGCAGTGAGCTCCACCAGGGGGCGGTGTGGGCAGAGGAGCAATCTAGCGCCCCTGTAGGCAAACCCAGGAACTGCAGGAAGTGAAACATTAGACGTAGCTTGAGCTCTGGACTATTCACACGAATCAGAGACTGACCGATGTCATCAAACAGAACCTGGGGGAAAGAGGGAAAGAGAAGAATAACAATAAGTATTTATAAATAAATACACCAGCTTCATAATAAAAACCCATGTGCTCAGAGGCCTCAGCCAATACCTGTCTGTCTGGGTCCTCACAGTCTTCCACCGATTGGCCCTTGGCTTTGTCCGGCCTCCAGGGCAGCCAATGGTTGGCCTCACGGGATGTCTCAATGTCCAACCAGATCCTCCACTTTGGCCAGGTCCTGTCCTTCAGCTCCTCTTCTAGATCTTCATCATCATCATCATCCTCATCTGAAACACACCCATCGCTGAGGTTATACACCGTGTGTGTGCAATGTGTGTGTGCGTGCGTGCGTGTGTGTAGTATGTTACCTGTATTAGGGAGAAGCCAGCCTCCTCTCTCCTGCTGAAGCATCCAGGCCTTCCAGCCTCGGGCGCCCCTCTCTCCCACCCTGGCCTCCCCGCTGTCCCAGAAGGGCTCGAAAAACTCCACCTGCACACACACACACACACACACACTGCGTTGTTGAACAAGCTAGGTAATTAATGCAAATGAAGTGTTTAACATGTCAACACATGCAGGAAGGTGGTCATTAGAACAGATTATATGCGCGACCATGCCTCAGTCTCCAACAGACACAAACGCATTCTTCTCTCTCTCTCTCACACACACACACAAACACACGCCGCATCAAACTGTGTCACAAACGTGACACAAGCACTAGCACAACCACCCATCATGTCTTCTCACTCTACAGTCCTGTTGACACTCTGAGCCACGTGTGTGTGTGTGTGTGTGTGTGTACCTGCTGTCTGGTGGGCAGGTCTTTAACGCTGTCTGGTTTGAAGAAGGTGAAGTCTAGCAGAGCCTGGAACAGACACACAGCCTTCTCAGAGTGTCCCGTCTGACGCAGGAAATGACACTGCTGCACAAAGATGTCTGGCGGCCAGATGGACAGAGAGATGAGGCAGGGAGGGAAGGAGGGAGGCAGAGGAACAAAGGGAGGAGGGCAGGGGAAAAAGGCAGACTCGTTAAGACAGCCCCATTCCTGCATGATTCAAAGCAGGTAGATTACCATACTAGGTGCTTAAGAGATGAAAGCATAGGAAGCTTTAATGAGGAGGATGAGAACGATGTGTGTGTGTAAGAGTGTGTTTGTGTGTGTAAGTGTGTGAGTTGGTGAGTAAGACTGTGTGTGTTTGCGTGTATGTGTTTGTGTATGTGTGTGATGATGACAGCGGGAAAGAAAGAAATACCAGATAATCTCTCCGGAATTAAATATTCAACAGGCCAATCAAATCCTCCACCCCCAGGTCACATGACTTTCACAAGCCTTTATTACTTTCTTAATTATTCATCCTAGTATTCATGAGGTTCTGATTATTCTTATTGATAATTAGGGGATGAGAATCCTACAGAAACTGGTCTGAGTCAGGGTTAATCAACCCTCCCTCTGACAGTTCTTTATAAGACACTACTACACCTGACATCGTGTTTGACACAATCAACCAACCCTTCCTCTTTGAAGGGATCTTTGACATCCTCTACAGCCATGACTAAGCCCGTCATTTCAGGGATCTTCAAAAGGTCATCTGAACCACACAGGTGTGGTCAGAATCCTCAAACAGGAAGCGACCTGACCGGATTCTACTCCTCTGCCTGCTTATAGCCCAGGGGGCATAACCAAAAACCAGACAATGTTTAACCTTCATATCCCACTGCATGTAATGCATTATCCCTGCTTCACCACTGGATGGCGCCTGTGACCAGGACCAGAGATGAAGCTCCACTGACAGATCCAGATAGTTGGTTTCAGCATTCAGCTATAGAAGAAATCTCTTGCGGCTGAAACCAGAGCCGGCGCATTGCACTCCATCTCTGCCTGCTCCTCACTTCCCTGCATCCACCCACCCATCTCCACTCCATCCCTCCCCCTCTCCCTCTCTCCCTTCTGTCAGGGAAAACACTCAGGCCAGTCAGACGCTGGGCACCAGCAGGTCGATAGATGCAGCAGGACAGGAACACAGCAGGACAGCAGGAAGTGGAGGCAGCACGGGGAAACCTGATCCAGCTCTGCTCTGTGTTCACGTCTGCTGTACTAATATTTACATCGGCTGTTTACATAATCCGCAACCTACAGCGCGTCTCCCCTTTCACGGACAAGGCCACTGCAGCAGATGACGTGAGTCATCACACACACCTAGCTGAGCCAGTCAATCCAGGGGTGGTGGGGGGGGGTCAGTCTGCAGTACCAGACGGCTCTGTCAGCCAGGACTACAGGTGTGAGGGACATGCAGGGAGACCAAAGGATAAAAGGGAGGCTGGTTAACATTGGTCCAGAGTAGCGTGTGAACTCATTTACCCAGCATGCTTTCCTGGGTGCCGGGCAGGGCTGGGTGTGACGTCATACTTCCATCCTGCACAGCAGCGAGAGTGCTCAGACACTTGCCGTAGGCGGAGTTGACCTTTGACACGGAGAAGGTGCTGAAGTGACTCTGTGTGAACAGCAGGTACTCCCTCCAGATGGGGGCGCTGTTGGGATGCAGGAACACCAGCTTCCTCCACTCTTTCTGCAGGGCTGCAGGCTCGCACAGCTCCCGGCTCAGACGCAGCCTCTCCAGCTGCAGGGCCACGCACCCCGGGTTACTCTCCAAGGCGCGCTCCGCGATACTCATCTTCTTCTCCACAGACGCTCGCACCGACCGGCCGCCACGCTCCGCCTCCCTTGATCCCCCCTCCCCCCCAAACCCTCCCGCATCCCACAGCTCATCCTGGGAGGAGAGATGAGAGGAGAAAAGAGGAGTAAAAGTCCGTAAAAATGGCAACTGTTGGTTGCCATTTCGCTCTGGATAAGAGCCTCTTCTAAATGACTAATGTAACAGTGTCCATCTAACTATGTACCAACCATCTAACTATTATCAACCATCTAACTATGTACCAACCATCTAACTATTATCAACCATCAAACTATGTACCAACCATTTAACTATGTACCAACCATCTAACTACATACTAACCACCTATGACTTGTTAACAAACCTGGAAGTGCAGGAACTGCAGCCAGAGCTGAGTGTCTGTGGGCGTCTCTCTCAGCCTCCTGTTGAAGTCCTCCACCCTCCCAGCCAGCAGGGCGGCGCTGCTGTCCTTGTCCCTGGAGGGCTCCTGGGTTTGCCCCTGCTCACTGTGGCCACGGCCCTGTAGCCAGAGGGAGGTGGAGTCATCGTACACCCCTAGGGGGTTGACCCAGCTCACGGGTCCAGATCCCGCCCCAGCACCCCCCTCCTTGGGGCAGAGGGGCAGGGGGATGTACTCGAGGGTTGGGCCGAGTGCAGGCGCCCCGGGGAGGGAGGGAATGGGAGGGGCTTTCAGCAGAGGGCGGGCAGAGGAGCAGAAGTAGCGCTCTGTCTGCTTCCTATTCTTGTCAGATCGCTTCCTGTTTGAGGATTCGGACTCGGCCCAGCTGACGGCCTGCCTGCGTGGGTCCAGGCCCAGACAGGACTGGCCCTTCCTCCGGTACCTGGAACACAAGGAGACAGGTGAGCTGACAGAGACGAGCTCAGAAGAGCAAGACTGGGGTGAGGAGAAGGGAAGTGAGTGGAAGGGAGGAAACGGGGGAAACAACCTCCCTGTGGAGACAATAGGGGAATAGGGGAAGAGAATGATGCAAGAGGGAGAATAGACGGAAAGGGAAAAAGAGGGGGGTGTTACCTGGCAATGTCTCCCCTGTACAGAGACTTGTAGTGCCAGTTGGCAGAGTCTGCTTTGCGGTCCAAACAGAAGAGCTGGGCAGGGGGACTCTGGAGGTCATCCAGCCATGCAAACTTCTCCTCCAGTTGACACTGGACCTGGGGCTGCTGACTGGAGGAAGAGAGACAGAGAGACAGACAGACAGACAGACAGGTAGGTAGGCAGACAGGTAGGCAGACAGGTAGGCAGACAGGTAGGCAGACAGGTAGGCAGACAGACGATCACTAAAGAGATAAAAGTAACACTATCATAACTAATCTATTCTACCTTGAAGGTCCTGCTCCCTGGGAAGTGTTTGAGACAGTGGGAGATCTCGGAAGATAGATGAGTTACCTCAACCTCTTAATGGGGAGTCTGTCCTTGAGAGACAGAGTGTATGTGTGTTTGTGCGTGTGTGTGTGTGTAGAGGGTGCAATTTCAGATACAGGCTGGTTCAGACTCAAGAGCCTTGGCAGTCGTCCAAGATGCTCAAACCTCCTCGACACGCTTCCCAGAAACACTTTCACCCTCCCTGTTTCTCACACAGTCACAGACATTGTTCCTAGTTCTAGAACAAATGGTCGTGATTCAAGTGACACGGGTCATACCTAGGCTCCTCTGCATCCTTTTTCAGAAGGTCGCTGGGATAGACGGTGTCTGAATCCGAGCCGCTGCTGTCTGAAGGCCTCCCACTCCTCTTTCTCCTGTGTTTCTTCTTCTTCTTCTTCTTCTTCTCCTTCTTCTTCCTCTTTTTGGACGATACATCATTCCGGTCCTCCTCCTCCTCCTCACTTGACAACAGTCTGAAGAGTGATTCATGGATGGATTATAGACATTCTTCACATACATACATACATACATACATACATACATGAAACAATTGATATATAAAAGTCTACCGACAGCTTACAGCTTTGCTGCCTCTGTGCTATGCTTGAAGCAAAATATGTCTAACCCTGTAGTCACTTCAATAGTTGCCATAAGGCCCAGCACACAAAACCCTTTTAAATACATCTCACAGAGCAACACATCAACTGTACAGGGCTGCAGTGAATCATGGTGGGCTGTAGGGAGTAATGGCATAACGATTTAGGGGGTTTATGATGACTGTGCAGCAGCCAGCATTGGTACCTTGTATCTGCTGCTGGCTGCTCGAGCTGGATAGACTTCTCTACCGCACGCTGGTGAAGAGAAAGGGCCTCGTCGGAGCGGAAACTTTGGTTGGTCAGCCATTCCAGTTCTGTGACGGGCAGAGGAGAGAGGAATGGTTAATCAATTAAGCAATTAGCTCTTTGAGGCATTCAGCTTTCAGCCTGAGGATGGATCAGCTCTGGTGACAGCTGCATTAAGAACAATTGAGGTATCACTAGAGAGGGGTTGGGGGGAGAGAGAGAGAGAGGGGGGGGGGGGGGTCTGAGGGGAGGGAGGAGAGGAGGGGAGACTGTAGTGAAGGCAGTGAAGATAGCCCAGTCCAGAGAACTGTCAATGGGAACCAGTAAGCATGCTGTAAACTGAAGCATATATACAATCTCTGTGGTTAATAAAAATGAGAAATGAGTAGATGGTGAGGTGTCAAAAGAACTGCTGACTGAGTCTGAGCTGGTGTAACTGCTGTTGTGCCTGTTGCCGTTCTCAGCTCCACAGTTTAACGTTTCTACATTCCCCGCGGCATTCACTTTGAGTTCTCCCTCAAATAACAACCCACCTGTTGTTACACAGCCTACTTGTTTGGACCGACGCAAACTGCTGTATGTTCATACATTTGCATTCACATTCTTTACACTCTGTAAAAGGTGAGCAATGTGAATGTGATCGCGACTAACTAACGTAGCACTACCTTTAATAAGTTTGATGATTTAATCTTCATTAAAGATTAAGACGTAGCCAAAACGTTAATTTAGCTAGAGTAGCTAAAGCAGTAGTGTTAAATAGAAAGCCACTAAAAGATATTTCGACATCAGTTATATTAACTAAGGAGACAACATATCTATAAACAAGACATGTGATTCTTACCTTTAGGTGGTTCGTCAACTTTTTTACTCGCTAATCCTGCAAACGCTGGAAACAGTGCCATGTTACCGCTGCATGTAAACAGTCGCAGGGATGTGACGTCATATGAGTTGACAGCTCAAGTGGAGAATTTACTCTTGAATTCCTTGTATTATGCGTGTTTCTTGACTATGTATCTTTCTTACAATTTGTATGCATACAGTTAATACTGTTTATATTAGTTATAACTGACTTTGTTCAAATATGCTCACGGGGGACTCATTTTATTTCTGTGGATGGCACAGAATAAAATAAAAAGTAAATTGCCCATAAAGACTTCTTTATATGCCAATCAAATGTCTTCTATGTCACCATGTTGGGGTGTGTCAGTTCATAAATCTATATTAATAACGTACAGTTTGATTTTCTGGTTTCATAATTTAGCTTGTAGATGTTTTCATCCATTATCTTTTAATTAATATTTATACTATAGATAAATATGAAATAAATCATAATGTAACGTTTACCATTTTTATTGGAAATGTATGTTCGACCTAATGTCGTGTTTTAATTCTGAGACAACATTAATGTCGTTTGAGTTTATTTAGAGCAACCAATCGCAGATCACCACTCCTCCCTGCAGGTATCGAACCCCCGGTCTTATTAGGAGGTGCAACTATTCGCGACTCGAATGACAGAACCTTCAGAATCAAAAGAATTGTAGAAAAAAAATATTTGACATTATAAATGAATCAACTCCATTATATAGTATATATGTGCGACGTCTTCCTAAAAAATGAGTTGGTTGAATCGGCGCCATTGCTTGACGCATTGCAGATCTAACGTAGCCAATCTTGAGCAGTTGTACAGTGTGCAGAATATTGCAGGTCTCCTGTAACCAATGACCAAGCTCGTCTCAAAAAGAGCTGCAATTTCTCCAGCGTCAACAGTCCGACCAGCGTGTATTCTTCCGCAGAGATAAAATAGTGCTTTGCAAAAAAATAGTACGCCACTGCTCAAATTCAAGCGCAATAGCGTTTTCAACGACCTGTCAAACGGAGATACACAGTGAGGCCTCTACTGTTTCAGCAGTGCGAATTCCTATGTTCACAGTAAACTGTGCTCTAAGCACTTTTAGTCTCGTTAACGTAAGCCTGCAGTGAAGTTAAGAGATACATGAAACTTTCAACTTGATTCCCTAAATAATCTGCACTTGGTAAATAGGCTACCGGAGAGAAGTAATAACATCTATCATAATAACATAATAACAATAAAAAGTTGCAAAAGATGTGTATTTCATTACCAAAATAAGTCGTCTGGTTATCTGAACACGTATTAAAAGTAACCCATATCCGGTAGAGCTCATATTAACATGTTTTTTTAAATCCAGAAACCACAAATGACCATTTGGGTTCCATAGTATTAGTATTAGTCACAAGTATCAGTGTGAAAAATATAAAACATAGGAATGTGTTATATTTTTCACAATGTTACTTGTAACTAATACTATATCCTAGACCGTAAAATAACGTTCTTTTTTTTAAACACTTACAACCACTTTTTAACCTGTTTGTCAGTGCAGTCTGCCATGTGAATAACATGTTGCATGATAGTGGCCCCATGACCCTTGGTAACACTAGGGTGGTAACACTGACATATCCTTCCAGTTTGATGGTGCTTCTACAGATGCTAGTAATCATTTAAACTACTTTGGAGAAAGTGGTTTGCTTGTAGTCTGGTGCAAACTGATAGTCAAGAATGCTCCATCTCTCCCTCACCCTTCCATCCGTGCCAAGTGTGGTGCTGATGAGAGAGAGATCCTGCCTACCCTGCAGAGAGAAAATGCGGAAGTGAGTGAGCAGAGTTTCCAGCGGCGGAGGAATACACACAGCTATATAGGAGCAGACAGTTGTGGCCACACACACCTTTCAGCCCATCATAGAGTTCATTGGGTGCGGGTCAATCTCGTAGTCTAGCTTTAGAAAACCAAACTATACAGCACCGACAGACATGGTACGTATTATATGATACATTGAATATGTGAGTTTGTATATGTTATTGTAGAGCATTTAAGGCAAGGTGGCTGTGATTTTCATTGCATGGTAAGCCTCAACCGGAGTGCTTTCGAACTCGACCATTCAATGGAGTGGTAGCTCTGTGCGTCGATGCTGTCTGTTAGTTTTACTGATGTGAAATAGTTGTTATTTATAACTTCTCGTTGCCTATTCGGTTCTTCTTGTCGTGTAATGATTGGGTTGTCGACTGCCGACTGGTCATAGACACTGATAAGCGATCTGATCGGCTCTGGTGATACGAGGATGTGCCGTGTCCTATGTGCTCGACTCCACGCGCGCTGCAGATTAGACGCAGTTAACTCTGTTTTCAAGTGCTGGATGATGAATCAGAATTTCCGAAATGTGGATCTGAACGTTTAAGAGTTTCAAACGTATGTTACGTTAAAATGTGGCCAGGCTTTGTCGTAAAGACCCTCGAGATTTTATGTCATATGCTCTCTCACACACGCTCAGGCTCACACACACACACATACACACGCGCACACACAGGCGGATAGTTGGACTTTAGAGGACGCATAGTAATGTAGCTATCTGTTGATGCGGTCCTACGGCTAGCTTACCGCATATTAGAAATAGAGACGCCGGTCTGTATCTGCGGTTGTTTTTTACTCATTTTCTTTGCAACCCCACCCACATTGGTTACATGGACAAGTGAAAAGTAGCCCCGAGACTATTTTGTCTATCTCTCTTGACCAGTTCGGTCAATGTGAACGGGAGGGTTGAATAAATAACCATCAATTTTCAATAGCATCGAAGGCAGATTATTTCCATGTAATAATAATTGGAAGCAATTTGGTTCAAGCTTGTAGCAATGCCTGTCCCATTTCTATTGGATTCATTAATCACAATCACTGCGCATAATGTAACACAACACACAATAGGGACCATTCGTCTTGACAATTTGTCAATTTTTTTTATGAAATCACAATTCTGCGGTAGATTCCGTGTTGAATGGGTTGAACGTGTTGAGTTGATGTAACGGAACTCTTAACATGGTTTTATGACTACTTGTCTGTCATGGATCAGATGCAGACCTCTCCGGTCGGGCAGATCATCAGACACTTGATACACACCGACTGACTAAGGTTCTGTTCGGTTTACCGTTTCTTAATTGCTCTCTCAAGAAGCCCATCGTTCAGGAGACGCGCCTCACTTCGCGCCCTGCCGTGGGAGGGTGGATGAGGTTGTGTAACCAGCGGGGAAGGGGAGGGGGGGGGGGGCGTGAAAACATGCATCTCAGATTAAATGATGTTCTAGTGCTAAAAGCACGCCTTGTTTCCCCGAGAGTATGGAAGGAATGCGTACAAGGGAGTGGGAATAACAAAGCTACGTATTGTCTCAACATAACCATAAACACAATCACCCTCAGTCATAACTGCAGGGAAATTATGGATTTAATCCCCTTCTGTTCCAAGTTGTAGAACGATGACGCCTCTTGACCTCGCCTACCCTCCAGTCACACCCAATCACACAAACCCAGAGTTGAGGAGAATATGGAAGACAGGAAAAGAAAAGGGCAGGAGAGAATAATCAAAATGACCTCCACACAGACCTAAAACCTCTTGAGATTTCCTAGTAAAAGCGTTGAAAGGATCTCACTGATCTGGGTTGCTGTGGTGCAAAAGACCTTGAAAAGCTTTCTAAGATGACAGTGTAGAAAGTCTAAGCCATTTGAGTGGGCAGCACTGAACAGTTCTTGTGTCTCCATGCAGAACAAGATACAGTATTATCCTCGCTTCACCATCTCAGAATATACCCACAGGCACCATGCTAGCGTACACTGACTCTGGTGACTGGCTAACTCGCTGACTGACTAACTAGATAAATAACTCATTGACTGAATGGCTTTGTGGTCAGTCTAGATAGCAATACAAACTACCTGACTGACTCACCTGTTTTACAGCCTGTTACTGCAATTACAGTCATAACTGGTAAAGTCACATACAGGCCTGCTCCTGTCACAAGCACTGTGTGATAGCTTTTCCAGGATGCAGTTATGAGGGAAGATACCATGGTGTACCGATGGCCACCATTCTCCCTGTGGGTGGCAGGATGTTGAGTCCCTTCTGGAGTCCGCTGTGACATGGGTGGGTGTGTGGTTGCCATGGTGAGCGGTAGATAGCTGGCCAGGTTTTTTTGAGCTCAGTAGGCCAGCAGCAGAGCAGTCACATCCAGGCCAGATTCCTGGCAAGCCCCGCACACTGCTTCGCAATCCAGGCCAGATTCCTGAGAGGAGTGAGGGTGTGTGTTGGGAGGGGGGGGGGGGTGACGTTGGAGGTAACCTCGTACCAGGCAGGGCTGCAGTGTTCCTGCAGAAGGCCCCCGGCTGCAGTATCTTCTGCCTGCAGTCGCAGAGAATCCAGTGTCATCCTGGAGAGCACGTAGAGGTGAGGTCTCCTGGGTCAGGATGCTGCTACATAGCAGGACCCTGGAGCTGTGGAGGTCTATTCTTATCATCTCTAAGGAGAGCGTGGCTCCAGAGGCTGTGTGTCTATGGGCAGTGTACAGGGTGTGTCAGGAGGAGAGGTGAGAGTTCTGTGTGTGTGTGCGTGTGTGTGTCGTCTGCACGCTGACCTGGCACAGGGCGTCACGTGACCAACTGGCCATGTGACCTGTCCCTAATCAGGGAAATGACCTGTCTGTCTTCTTGGGGGGGGCTGTAACGGTAGCAATATGCTGACAGACCGGCTCGTGGTGAAAACCACCTGGCAACACATCAGTCACCCAAGCAACAGGCCTCTGTTGAAACGTCGACATGTTGAAATGGAGGAAGTGGTGTCTCCGGACACCCAACACCTCTTCAGCGGGAGGTGGACACGTCAGTCCAACCATACCACCCCAGGGCTGAACTGACCAGCTCTCACCCTGACCTACGCCGCCTCTGGCGGGGCTGGGCTGGGCTGGGCACCCCCTGCGTACCCCCTCAGCACCAGACACCTCCTGGCTGGGGCTGAAGACAGACACACTCTCTAGATACACCGTGACAACCACACAGACACTGAGAGAGCCAGTCAATTAAACAGACTGGTAGAAAGTAAGAAAGATAGACACAGACAGACGGAATTTGACAGACAACTTGGCAAACAGACAGAGAGAGAGACAGACAGTTTGAGATCACAGCGACGGGCAGAGAAACAGCCGGGGAAGAGAGGCAGCCGGACAGGAGGTGTACGAGACGGGAGGGACAGACAGGTGAGCAGCCATGCTGCCTAAGAAGCGAGCCCTGTACCTGGAGCAGGACCTGGTGTCTCTGTCCATGGTCTACGAGCTCCTGGACCAGCAGCAGTTCTTCTACCAGGAGCTCATCCAGCAGCAGGAGAGGAACTACAGGAGCTTCCTGCAGATGCTGGTGGACTCCACCTCCTCGCGCTTCGACGGCCTGGTCAAGGAGCTGCAGGACTTGAAGAACGGCCTGCAGAGCACTCGCAAGGACCTGGCCGAGGTCAAGCGCCAGGGCGGGCAGAACGCCAAGCGGGCGGAGTTCCTAGCCGAGGGGCTGGTGATGGTGCGGGCGGCCATGGACGGACTGACGGCCAGGGGGGTGACGGGGGTGACGGGGGCCACGGGGGCGTCGAAGGCTAAGAAGGCTCCTCTGCTCTCTGGGAGGGACGGGGGCAGGAAGGAGCCCTGGCCGGACACTGAGCCCAAGGCCAAGAGACTGGTAGCAGACCTGACGGACATTCACTTTGGTGCCTTTCAGGTCCAGACGCAGACACGCTCTGAACGCACACACACACACACACACAGGTGTAACAGTAGTCAACCAGTGTTGCATTGTTATTGAGGACGTAGGGGCGGGTCAGTCTTTGTTTCGCAATGATTGTTTAAGTTCAAGTTTGTGTTAGTGGGGTTGTAACTTGTACTGGACAGACTGTGGTCTTGGCAGAATGGTCTGGGTGTTTTGGTCTTTTTGGATCGGGTTGTGGGGTCTCTGTATGGCTGGTTAGAGGCCAACTCTCTGACTGCCCCATCAACTTGTTAGGCTGTTGACAGGCTGGCTCTTTGACCGTATGTCTCTGGAGACGAAGGCTCCCAGGCTGTTTGGCTGGCTGTGTGTTTGTCCGGCTGGTTAGGCATGTGAACTCTGGTTTTTCTGCCCCCTGATACATATTTATTCTCATGAATACTGATGTGTTTGTAATAACTAGCAGCTCACATAACGGATATGTAAATTAGACGAGGGAATCAATGCCCGTGCATCAGAAGAGCCCATCAGAATGTTCAATTTTTTAAGCAGTTGTGAGTTTGGATTGGCTAAGACTGGTCTCTCAGATCCGGTGAGGGTGGGCAGTGACATCTGTGTTTACTCCACAAACCAGCACACCTACATACTCCACCCTGTCTGCAGTGCATATATATATTAGTGCTTCTTCTGTTGTTCATAAGACTGCATACATAGTGGTTGATGACCTCTGTCCCCCTTCCTCCCCCAGGCAGACCAGCTCACAGAGGAACAGATCGCTGGTAAGCAGCTGTGGCAGCTAGTGTGACTGCTGCTCTCTGATGGAACTAGCCGTGAGGATTGCTGCATTGGGTTTACTACAGACAGTCCTCAAGCTGCACTATGTACTATAGCATGTATACTAGAGAAAATCCTAAAGCAGCACTATGTACTATAGCATGTATACTACAGAAAATCCTAAAGCAGCACTATGTACTATAGTATTATGGATACCAGAGATAGTCGTTAAGCTGTACGTGTACCATAGTAGAATGTGAGACAACTTCTCATGCAAGACCTGGAGAATGTGTGTCTGCGCCAGGCACAGCAGGTCCTACAGATGAACCGTGTGCATGTGTGAGTGCGTGTATGTCAGACGGCTGTGGAAGACACTCAGCTGTGCCGGCTGTGCTCTCTCCCCGCTGTGCAGAGTTCAAGGAGGCGTTCTCTCTGTTCGACAAGGACGGAGACGGCACCATCACCACCAAGGAGCTGGGCACAGTCATGAGGTCACTGGGTCAGAACCCCACAGAGGCTGAGCTGCAGGACATGATCAACGAGGTCGACGCTGACGGTGAGCACGTTTGTGTGTGTGTGTGTGTGGACCATATGGATTGTAGGTTCTTCCAACAACCAGCTTTTGAAGGAGCTGAATGCTTGCAGGCCTGGGTGTGGCTGCTCCAAAGACAGGTGTCTGGATCAGGAGTATGCCAGGACGTAGCAGCTGTCAGGCACATGCCCACACACAGCCTACTAAAGAGATTTCCTACTGAGGATTACGTGTGTGTGTGTGTGTGTGTGTGTGTGTGTGTGTGTGTGTGTGTGTGTGTGTGTGTGTGTGTGTGTGTGTGTGTGTGTGTGTGTGTGTGTGTGTGTGTGTGTGTGTGTGTGTGTGTGTGTTGCTGGTGTAATGGGTTTAGCCTCCCCACCCCTGATCTTGTGAACCAGTCAAGCGGTGCCTGCATGTAATCTTGTCATGGATCTAACCAACCTGGTCACCTGACTTCTCCTCACACACCCGACCTCTGACCCCCGCTGCTTTCTCTCGGTTACCAGGCAACGGGACCATTGACTTCCCAGAGTTCCTGACGATGATGGCGAGGAAGATGAAGGACACGGACAGTGAGGAGGAGATCCGAGAGGCCTTCAGGGTATTCGACAAGGTGGGTCTCTGCCCTGTGTGTGTGCGTGGGTCTCTGCCCTGTGTGTGTGCGTGTGTTTGTTCCCAGAAATGTGTGTGTGTGACCGTGTGTTGTCGCGCTCCGCCGCAGGACGGTAACGGCTACATCAGCGCGGCCGAGCTGCGTCACGTGATGACGAACCTGGGAGAGAAGCTCACAGACGAGGAGGTGGACGAGATGATCAGAGAAGCCGACATCGACGGAGACGGACAGGTCAACTACGAAGGTGTGCACACGCACGACCACACGCACAATCGCCATCTATGGATCTACACGCTGTCTCTGTCTCTGCTCTCTCTGTCTGTCACTGTCTTTAACTGTCTCTCTCCCTCTCTTGTCTCTCTCTCTCTGTCACTGTCTTTAACTGTCTCCCTCCCTCCCTCTCTCTGTCTTTGGGGTGTAGCTATATCCTCTCCTCTAGCAATAATATGATGTTGTGCCAATGTAACCAGAACAACAATCTCCACGGTAGCAATGACAGGACGGTTAGATTCTCGTTGTTTTAATTGCGTAAGACCAGCAGACATGCATACACCCCTCAACATAAACCTTCTAATGTTGTTGTTGCTGTTGCTATGCTCCACCCTTGTCATACGCTGTCTGTTTGCTTTGCTTTTCTCTGCAGAGTTTGTACAAATGATGACAGCCAAATGAATCCCCGCCCTCCAGATCTCCTTAGAAGACAAAAAAGAATCAGTCAAATGTTTTACTTACCTCTTGCAAAAATATACATTTATTCATACTGTTTCTGTATAGAAAACATAACTGAATGTTGAAAAACAATAAATTCTGTCCACATAAAGAAGTTTAAAGAAAAAAAAAAAAGTTGAAAAAAAGCAAAAACAAAAATGAGTTGCATGTACTGGTTAGTGGTCGTGTCCCAGCGCAGAGTTCAACACCAGTAATACCTGATCTAATAGGCTACCTGTTAACCAACCAGCAGCTACGCACTGCTCCAGGAGGTCCACTTCCTGGTCACATGTGCTCGTGGTGATGTTTGGGCTGGCCAATCGTCTTCTTTTATCTCCTGTTTCTGTTCTTCATGCATGCAGCTTGAGAGGCGGGGCCTCGGCGAGGCTTAAACGTCCCGCCCCCACGATGCCCTGGGATTGGTGGGCTTCTGGACAGTCTATCTGGAAACAAGCTCTGAAGGGGGGAGGAATCGCATAGAGGTTGTGTAAATGGGACATTTGCAGTTTGCTTAATGAATTACAAAAGAGATATTTTTAAGAAAATGATCATTTAAAAAAATAACTCATTTTAGATTATATGTTTGGCATGTTGGGGTTATTCAGTTGATTTGTTGTGAGTGGATGTTTGGGGGGGGGGGTTGGGGGAGTGAGGTAGGGGCTGTTAGGTTTGGGTGGGGGAGGTGGGGGCAGTTGACTCGTACTTCTGTTTTTTCTGTTAGAGACCCTGGCAAGGGTTAGGAGGAGGTCGGGGAGGTGGTTGGGGAGGAGGTCTGGGAGGTGGTTGGGGAGATGTGAGACAGAAGGAGAGCGCAGCACCAGGGTCTTGTTCTGACTGTTCATGTTGAGTTCATGTTGAGTTCAGTTGATCTTCATTCCAAGTTGTACATGCTAGTCTTTTAATTTTTTTTTCCAATAAAAGACCATGAACTTAACAACCTCTTGTTTTTGTGTGTGTCTTGTGTTTGTTTGTTTGTGGTCTAACCAATAAGCCTGGTGAATTAGTCAACACTCACAAACAAGCACGCGCACAGCTCAGTCTAGGAGCCACTTACAGTACAGCAGACACTGGCTTCACCATGGCAACGCTTCTTTTTTTGGACCCGTTACTCCTAAGTGTGTGTGTGCGGGAGGGTTCATGAGGACTTCTCAGAATGGTTTTTATCTGCGAACGTCTGCCTTCAGAGAACCTGTGGTTGCCAGGCAACAGCAGCATCCTGGGCCGAATGACAGGATGAGGAGAGACACGTGGGAGTTCTGAAGAGAAAGAGAGGGAGGAAGAGGGATGGAGGGCGAGATACTGAGGGAAAGGGGGTGGAGAGAGTGATGTAGAGGAAGCAAATACGTAGTCAGTGAGAAAGAAAGGAATTAGGGAGATAGTAGAGATGGGAAGAGAAGAAGATGAAGGAGATCAGAGGGAGATGTGCAGAAGGACTGAGCCTGCAGCTCCATCAGCCTCAGCATCCCTCCCCCCCTTCCCTGCCTGCCCCTTCTCCTCCCCTCCTCCCCCTGTCCCCTCCCCCTCTCCTCTGCTATAGAAGCAGTCTTGCTGTCCCTGGTTAGCTGCTTATGCAACAGTGCTTGTTATTACAACCAGCCGAAGCACCCTCCTCCATTCCTACACTGTAGCATGAGCTGCTGCCACACTCAGCTGGCTGCTACAGGTTCCTGTAGTCTGTGTGTGTGTGTGTGTATTTGTGTGTGCATGCATGCATGTACGTGTGTGTGTGTTTGTGTGACTGTGAGAACAGTAGTGTCCTGGCTGTCACTGTGTTGTTCAGTGGTGGGGAACAGAATGTAGTGACAGAGCGTGGGAGGAGAGGAAAGAGGGATGAGGAGGAGAGGAGAGAACGGAGGGAGCAGGGGGAGAGGAGAGGAGAGGCTGGCGAGGATGCAAGGAGAGAAAGATGAGGAAGAGAGGAGAGGAGAGGGGGATGAGGAGCAGAGAAGAGGGGGACGGGAAGACAGGCTCAGCGTAGCATGATGTGCCACAGGCCCACGCGTTGACAGACAAGCTACACCTACAGTGTGTGTGTGTGTGTGTGTGTAGTGGATGTCATGTAACTGTATGTGTTTGTGTTTGCACAGTGTATGTGTGTTTTTTATTGTAAGCGTAAGCACACACACACACTTGTAATAAATCAAGGTATAGCTGAATAATGGAGAACAGAAGAGATGATGAAACAGAGAGTAAGAGAGTTTCTTCAGGCAAAAAGAGCTTCCTCGTTAACCTGACCCTGTGTCTTTGTGAGTTTGCCAGGATTTGTGTCTGTGAGTGCATGTATGAGTGTGCCTGTGTGTGTGTGTGTGTGCCTGTATGTGTGTGTGTATACCTCCTGGAGCAGGGCCCACCCTGGAGTCAGAGTCGTCCTCTCTCCGGGCACATCCTGCCTCCCTGGGGGAGAGCCAGCGCACCTGACCCCTCTGGCCTCCAGGTGATCTCTGTGTCACGTCATTCTCTCTGACACACCAATTCATTAACAGAGGGTGGAGGTCACCTAGTGAGGACATTGTCTCTTATCACAGCTCCAGGAGACCCAACACACACAGGACAGGACAGGGACACTATGCCACCTCAGCCCCTGGTAGAAACACCTGTCATCTACATGTACTGGAATCAGCATCAAGTATGTTAATAAAGCTCCCAGACCCCAGTCAGCAGGTTGGCCTCCCAGAGGATTCAGACTGTTCTTGTATTCCCCAGCAGGCAGACCAGCAGAGGGCTGTGAGGTGGCCCCTGGGGGGGGCCCTGGGGGGGGGGGCGTCTGAGGGGGCACCCCGGCTCAGGAGGGCTCACAGTAAAGCATGACTTTGCAGAGAGAAGCTCTGGAGAAAGAGGACCGGCAGATTAATTACTTCCTGTTTTCTTCAAAGAGGAAGTAGGCCACAGGGGAAATCAGCAAGTCTGTGTTCTGCAGCTCCAGAGACGGAGGTTAGGGGGCTGTACAGTGTCTCCATTCACCTCTCCACAAAACCTCATTAAACTTCAATAAACAAGAAGGCACACACACATACACTCATATATAGTATATAGATAACTACTAATTAATACTAAACCATGTAACTCCATCTCACCCACACCCTAACACCCTCCAACTCCTCCCAGTGCCCTCAGCCCCATCCAGAGACAGCAGGGCTGGGCAAGAGGGTGTCAGAGAGGGTGGGCTTCAGGAATGCCATTCAGGGGCTTCATTCAACCCTGGCTGTTCAGAGTGGGGCTCAGTCTGAAGTCAGGAGTGCGTGAACCCAGGGAGCAGGGCCGAGGCAGGGCTGAGGCAGGGCTGAGGCAGGACTGAGGCAGGACTGAGGCAGGGCTGAGGCAGGGCTGAGGCAGGGCTGAGGCAGGGCTGAGGCAGGGCTGAGGCAGGGCTGAGGCAGGGCCAGGCTGCTGGAGAGTTCACAAACTCATGGCTGACTGGCACATCAGAGAAACATGATGCTCCTGGTCAGACCAGCCTGTCAGTGTGTGTGTGTGTGTGTGTGTGTGTGTGTGTGTTCGGGCTTCTAAGTTGCATCCCCTGGTTGTGACCTCAGATCATGAGTTTGAGAGTGTGTGTGTTTGTATACAGGTGAGAGTTGCCTGTTTGAGTGTATGTGTGGAGAAGGGTCAGTAGAGAGTCACCTGTGTGTGTGTTTGTGTGCCTGCAGCCTGTCATCGGAGGATTAGCACGCGTGCGGTGCTCAGTGACAGTCTTTGTCCTGCCGTGTCACAGCTCTGAGTACCCCCCCGGGCAGAAAGAACCAGGCTACGGCCTCCTAGGCCGTACACACACTCACACACACACACTCACACACACACTCACACACACACACTCACACACACACTCACACACACACGCTCACACACTCACACTCACACTCACACACACACTCACACTCACTCACACACTCACACTCACACACACACTCACACACACACATTTGCTCACATACAGATATACTCCTCTGAGGTGGAGGTTTTGTCTAGTGTTAATTGGTTAGGGTTAATCATCAAGCATAGTTCTCAGAAAAGTCTCTCCCACGGGGAGTGATGTTGCCAGGCAACAACTATGCCCAATATAATAAAAAGCAGCACTTAAGGTGTTGTTGAGCTTTCATGCCACAGAAAAACAAACAGAGAGAGAACCCCCAGAAGGTTCTATTAATACCTGTCTCACCTCTATTCTTGGTCCAGGCCAGTTCTCCAGAGAGGTACACTGTTCCTTTCCATTATCTAAGAAACACTGATTTGTTCATTTGGTATAATTGCATACACAAATTGCTAGGCTCTATAACATCATATGCAGGTAACTCATATTATTATTATCGTTACTAGTAGGTCAACGTTACAGTAAAGATGTAGAAGTCTTAACTATGAATCTACATGATTACAATTAGCTTCCACAGGCTTTTATCTGGCCTCTGTCAGACCTAGAAATCTCTCACACTCCTTCCTCTAACACTATGACCTGGGGGCCTGGGGTCAGATGGCTGAGTGGTTAGGGAGTCGGGCTATTAATCAGAAGGTTGTTGGTTCGATTCCTGGCTGTGACATTGTGTCCTTGGGCAAGGCACTTCACCCTACTTGCCTCGTGGAGTATGTCCCTGTACATACTGTAAGTCGCTCTGGATAAGAGCGTCTGCTAAATGACTAAATGTAAATATGAAAATGTAGGCCTCAGGTGTGAAACTGCAGTCTTACTGGTTAAGTCTCTAAGTTATCATACAGTCATCACTGTAGGTACATAGGCCCTAGGTTAGCTTGCTGTCCCCACTGTATATGACCCTGTTTACTTGAGGGTTTAGGTTGGTTGAAGTGCAGTTCTGTGGGAGTGAAGCCCTTTCTGGTATTGCTTGTAAAAAGAGCTTCACAAATAATATTTGATTGGATTTACTGTCAAGGTAGGTATATAGGCCCTAGATTTACTGTCACCACTGTAGGTATACTAGCGGTCCGACAGTGAGTTAAGTGCCCTGCAGGTGGACATGCAGTGTCATACCTGGCTCTCGCACTATTTTATTTCTCTGATAATGTAGTTACTAAATTACATTTACAGCCCAGTGACACTTCCTTCTCTGCTGCAGGCTGCCATTTTATCATAACTCATAATGTATGTATGAGAGTGTATGTGTATGAGAGTGTGTGTGTGTGTGTGTGTGTGTGTGTGTGTGTGTGTAATTGGCTGGAGCAGAGTGCCGAGTTGCATTAGGGTCAGGCCAGCAGACAGGCGCAGGACAGAGTGGCAGCTGCTGCAGAGGGATGAGGCAGCAGAACTGAGGATGTGAATTGCAGGGTGTGTGTGTGTGTGTGTGTAGGGAGGGAGGGGGGTTAGGAACGACTCCAGCCAACATGTCATTCACATCCGCTTAGCACCAGACACACAGGAAAGAGGGAGGGAGAGACTGCAGCAGAGGCTTCCTCAGTCGTTTCTCTTCCTCTCTCTCCCTCACTGTAATTAAGGCAGAGCCGAGTGTATCAATGAGGGGATAGGAGTTGTGAGCACCAGTCTCTGTCTGGGTTTCATCAAGGTTTCCCCTTCTTGCTGATGGTGTTTTCTGCTCTCTGAACTCCTAGAAGGCCGACATCAATCTTTGATGTTTCCTCAGAACACAGGAACACAGAACAATTAGAACGAGGGAGAACAGGAGACGAGAAGAAAACTGAGGGAAGAAGAGAAGGGAGACATGGAGGTCATTAACTATTCATGTCTAATGATGAGACATGATACGCTACAGAGGATACGTGAGGAAGAAACGAGAGAAAAGATGAGAGGAGTGTAGAGAACAAGGGGATGAGGAGAAAACAGTGTGAGGCGGAGGAAGACGAGAGGGAGGAGTGCAGAGTTCCACTCAGCAGCTGTGTGAGCGGGGCGTGGTCTCTGTCTCTGTGTCCTCGCCGCTGTGGGACTGACGGATCGCAACATCAGAACAGAGCCGCCTCACGTCCCCTCAAGAGGGACAACGCTTTGACGATGCGGTCCGTTCCTTCCAAAAGGCTTCCCTTCCTGTCTTCCTTCCCTGGCAGAATCACTGATCTGAAATGACAGGATTGGTGACAACAGAGCAGAGAAAGTCATGTTCCCATCCATCCAGTCGAGTTATATCACACATCCCCTCAAGTAGAGTAGAGCGAAGGAAGCATCCAGAGAGACTCCCTCTGTCCTGACAGAGTGTGTGTCTGTGTGTGTTCGGTAGGTTGGTACAAATCGGAAAGTAACTTTGCTTCAACGTTAATTATAATCAACAATAACCAACAAGTTTTGAGTAGTTGTTATCTCCAGCCACCAGCATACATACCAAACGAGAATCAAACCACTCATATCGGGAAAACGTCCCCGACATGTGCGTGCCAATAGGAGTGTTGTCTGTAGGGGGCCACAGATCTGGAACAGGTTTGATGAAGACCTCAAGGTGCTGACCTCTATCTCCAACTTCAAAAGACAACTAAAAATAATGTCTTATTAACCTATACCTAACATAAAAAAAAATAATCATGGACTACTGGGATGTATGTGTATGATTGAATGTATGTAATGTTATTTATGTACTTGTGCGTCATCTGTGGTATTGTGTATCCTATAGTCTGTACCATGTTATGTATGTTATGTATGTACTTGTGCGTCATCTGTGGTATTGTGTATCCTATAGTCTGCATCACTACCCTTTCATGAATCATCGGCCCCCACCTATAAGCTTTCCTAGCTTCTGTGGGGGACCCTTTCACTCTACCCAATTTGTCTCGTACCCCAACATTATTATTATTATTGTAATATTTGAAGTGGTATTGTGAATACAAAAATAAAATAAATAAACTGGTCTCTTATCCAATCACTTTTTATTGACATAATTATATGTTTTTTTCCAATTACAGTATAACTGATGCTGTTGTTTAATCGCCCTGACCAATCAGATCAGGGCGATTGGGATTCCGGCCAATTGGAAGGACACACAGGGTCTGTAGATAGGTTGGCTCTTGCACTAGACCAGCAGAGTAACCGTTCTTGAACTCACATCTACCAACATCAGATAAAGAGATTCCAGAAAGGTTTGGATCAACTCAAATCCATCAACCAAATATTTTTCTATAAAATAATAATTCAGTAATATAAGATGTTTTTTTTTGTTGTATGCTTAAGATAGCTGGATGGATCAATGTGCTGTCTTTTCAAGTTCACCATGACTTTATCGAAATTAATTACAATTTTCAAGTGTGCCTTCTACAAATACAACTCCATTCCCAAATGGCTGTTCTTACTTTAGAATATACAGTACATATTCTACAGCCATTGGCTAGTCACTCTACCCAGAGGTCTGTCAGGTATATAGATAATTTACCTTCTCATGAAATAGTAAACTGTTCTAGAAATAATTCTGTAAACAATAATCATAATAAATCTACACTTAAAATTCAAGATCATGTGAAAAAGAAAAACAATATTAATCTTATTGTGTTTTGGCATTGATGTTAGTGACTGCTGAGATTCAAGCTTATAGGAACTCATACACATAGCAACAACAACACCCGATTACGAAACACACTATCTGTGTGTCAATGAGTTCCATATCCTGCCAAAGCAACAGGACTAAAGGTAGAATGCACATAACAGATTCAACCATGAATAAAATACATCTTTCAGGTGATAGTCTATGACTTTATAGGTCTCTTGGACAAAATATAATCACGTGCTGTACACTATTGTTGCAGTTACATTCACACACACACACACACACACACACACACACAGACAAACAGACACACACGTCAGATTAGGCATAGACAACATCTATGGGGGTGGAAGCGACCACAGTGCACTGAAGTAGGAAGGACAACAATTATTGTTGGTCAACACACAGGTCAATAACGTCCATGACACCAGGAACAAGCCCAACTGTGCTCCAGCTATGATGTCACCACGTAGCCGGGGTCAGGGGTCACCAGCACAGCAAAGAACTGTGGGAGACAGCAGACAGCAGGACAAGTGGGTGTACAGCGGCGTAGTCGTTTCAAAGTGTCGTATTCAAGGGGAAGCATGTTGGCACCTTCAAAAAAAAAAAAAAAAAGCTACAGGAACGAGCCACGTGGAGGTGGGATGCCTTGCTTCCAATTTATGACGAGTGAGCATGTGTTCAGTGTGTGTGTGTTCAGTGCGTGTGTTCAGTGTGTGTGTGTGTGTGTGTGTGTGTGTGGATCAGAGGACTCTAGGTATGATGGTGAAGGGCAGTATGGGGGAGCTGGCCTCCAGCTCCAGGGCAGTCAGGAAGCACTCGGTGGCGGCGGAGTGGTTGCCCTGCGCCTGCAGCACCTCCCCCAGGCCGTTCCACACGTCGTGGGCCGTGGAGTTGACCTGCACGGCGTCACGCAGGATCTTCTCCGCCAGGCTGTACCTCTGCAGCTGGTGCAGGATCGAACCCTGGAGGTTTTGGGCCAGGGAGGGGAGAGAGAAGAGAGGGCGAAGGGTCAAGGTGAGAGAAAGAGATGATGAGGGTTTGATGCCGACCAGAGATAGGAGTGATAGAGTGTTACCCCCATATACACTCCTCCCACTCCACTCCACTCCTCTCCTTCTTCCCCTTCCATTCTCTGCCCTCTGTCTGTCCTCCCTAAGGACTCTGGGTAATTACAACTGAGATAGTGAGTCTAAAGACTAACACCCCAGGGAGACTGCTGAAGGATATTGCCCTGTGTGGATGCCTCTTCCTAACTCCCTGTCTGAATAACTGTGCATGTGTGTGTGTGTGTATGTGTGTGTTCAGTGTCCGTCCGCATGCGTGTGTGGCGGTGCCCTCACCAGCCTCTGCATGGTCTTGACGTGGGTGGGGCTGATGGAGAGCGCCTCCTCGTACCAGCGCTTGGCCTCCTCCGCGTTGCCCTTCAGCTCGGCCACCTGCCCCCTCATGTACATGACGTTGTGGGACATGGGGAACAGGTTAGCAGCCTCCTGGGTGCACGCCGTCGCCTCCGCCGGCTTGCCCATGCCAATGTACACCTCCGCTACGGGGACAGAGAGAGAGGGGTTATACACACACACGTTCTTGTTCTCTCACTCACTCTCTCTCACTCACTCACATTCACGTCAACAGATATGTGCGTCATATCTTTGACAGGTGATTGCGAGGTGACGGGATGATTTCCTATGCCGTGCAGCAAGACAGGAAATGAGGATCCTGGCATGAGGCAGACAGGAAGTAACAAACAGGAAGTGATATAGAAGCGGCTTTATTACTTGGGCGAAACTTGAGACATCTCAGCTACGAAACGGAAGATCTCGCCGTCCGATTACTGCAGTGGAGAATCTCTGTAGTCTCACTACGTCTCAGTAAAAAAAAGGGTCTGATTCTCAAAGACTCTACAAAGACTAATGGCAGACATGGAGAGAGACAGATAAACCCTATCGTATCCGAGATCTGCTCGTCTCTCCATGGAGCCGGTGTGGCGGGCTGGGCCTGGTGGGGCAGAGCAGAACTGGCTGGCTGGCAGAGGAAAGACTGCTCCCTTGGCTCCTGAAGGTTTTACTCTCCATTTGTTTGACTCCTTCTCCCCACCCAGGCGGTGTGGTGTGCCTCGACTGTGATCTACAGTGTGTTAATGTGTGTCTATCTATCTGTCCATCGGGAGGAGTATCTAGAGGAGTGAGAGAAGCTGCTGGCTCGCCAGGCCTGTCGGTGTGGGCGGCTCATGAGCTCTGTGGTGGAGGCAGGCCCATCGCGGAGGAGAAATCTAAATGGTAGCAGCTCGTCCAGGGGACTGGGTGCTATGCTAATGCTACTAGACCACCTGACAGGAACACCTCAATTCCAGTCCTATGCTTTTGTCTTGCTAGTCGTAGAATCAAAAACACACAACCTTTCCAGTACCTTGACTTATATCGTGCCAAATGTACGTGCGCACGCACACCAACACACGGTGTGGGATGTTACCTGCGTGCAGCCATATCTGAGCCAGGGTCATCCAAGGGTGCAGGGGACCCTGTTTGGGGGCGTTGCTCTGCAGAGAGGAGGCCACCTCCGACAGGGCCTGCTCCACCCTGGAGGCCGCTATGGACGTGGCGTGGATGGAGCCTGGAGGTGTGAGGGAGACACAGGTCAGGGGTCAGAGATGAGAGGGAGGGGGGGTCTGGAGAAGCAGCCAGACCAGCAGTCACCTCAGTCTTTCCTAGAGTACTGTAGCTGTGCTTGTGTGGCAGACAGGGACTCATCAGCTTATGATTATATAAACTCCTCAGACAGACAGCCTTGATGGAATCATCCTGAATGGTGCACGGTCATGGTGTGTGTGTGTGTGTGTGTGTGTGTGTAGAACTGGGAGGAACTTAGCTCTAGGCTAAAGTTTTCATCTAGCTAGCAGGGAGTTTACCATTCCAGAATCTAAAGAGAGTGTGCCGAGTTCTAGAAGTCAGATTTGAACATTCTAGAACTCTTGACAGGGAATTTTAAGTGTTCTAGAAAAGAGACAGAGAGCTTTAGATGAAGGCCCAGCGGAGGCTGCTATCTACAGAGCTTGTCAGGGTGATTTTGGGAGAGGGCGGGGCGGGGGCTGGGCTGGGTTTAGGCAGTGAGGATATCCACGTTGGGGAGATGCTGCTGATAGGGCCTTCAGAGGGGAGAATTGACAGAGTTTAAGCTGGAATGGGACTAAGAGGATTTAGGGAAATGGGAGTAGGGATAAGTCTCTGGGTTCTCTATCTGCAGGACACACTGGCTAACACGCACACACGCACGCACACATTTGAGGGCAAACACAAAGGCACTTTCTCTTCGCTCACTTCTCTAAGTAGAGTGATGAAATCTCAAAAGTATTACCCTGCATCTCCCGATACACAATCTCTCTACCTCACTCTTGTTCTCTGTCCTTGTGTGGGCATGTGTCTCTCTCTCTCTCTTACTCCCTCCCCTCCCCTCTTCTAATGAACCACTCTGCTGTCTGTCTGTCTGTCTGTCTGTCTGTCTGTCTCCCTGGTTATTGACTGAAGCCAGTGGACAATGTGCCTATAAACCCTGCTATAGATCTCTGCCCCACTGCAGCACTTAGCCTGCCAAACCCCCTACACACCACACACCAACCCTCCCACAGCACACTTCTAGATAGCAGACTACTGTAACAGGCTAACCAATCCACACCCATCTCCAGCTATCTGGCTAATACATCTGACCTAACTCTCACTGCTAGCTACATTATTGTTGGCTGGGTTTCACTGAAGCCAAACAGTCAGTAGCAAGTGAGCCATTCAGCCAAGCTTGTTTAGCAGTCCACAGTAGCCTAGGGGATAGCTTCCTGATTTGGTGATTGGGTGGACTGTTCTGAAAGGTTTTCCTAATTGAGAGTTTGAGGGATCTAATAGGACGGCAGGCTCTCCGGTGTTGTGAGGTCAATCGAAAACCACAGGGTTAGAGGTTAAAATGGCACACTGTGCAGAGGAAACCACACAAACACACAAAAACATACACACAGCAGCCAGCCTGGATACAAACAGCCAAAGGTTCATGCATGTTACAAAGCACAAGAGAGAAAAATAAAGAGAGAGAGAAATAGAAAGAGAGAAAGCATTTAAACTAATGACAGCAAATCCTGATTTTGGGATTGTTCTTTTGCTGAAAACATGAGCTTGTCAGCCTCCAGGTGGTATTGGAGGTACGACTGCAGAGCTATGAGGATCAGGAGAGCTTTCCAGAGGCAGCCAGAGGGACCAGAGCTAGGAACATCTAAAGAAGGAAGCGTCATAGAGGGCACGCCCCAGTTGACCAGGTACACGACAACTCCAGTGGTTCCAGCTAGGAGCACACAGACAGCCATTACTGGCACTTCCTTCTGTTTAGGTTCCTTGGGGCAGCTTGGAGCTGCTTATTTGGATAGACACTGTCCCCAGCGTTGGCGGGTAGTGTGTTAGGCTAGGGGGCAGTGTGCTAGGCTGGGGGATAGACAGCTAGGTTGGGGGGGGGGAGGGGGCAGTGTGCCCTGCAGTATGGGGACAGAGGGAACTCTACTTACAAACTGAAAACATGGAGTAAAAACCCTGTATGTTTGCGTCTGGCATTCTGCCTTGAGGAAAAAAAGAAGAAAAAAAAAAAAGAGAAAAATACAGGAAAGAAAACAAGAAGAAAAATGATTAGTGAAGGAGAGGAGGTAGAGAAACACAGAGGAAAATCCAGGTAGGGACACAGGGTTAAACTACCTTCACTACAGATAAGACCACACAAACACACACACACACAGGGAGTGTGGCAGGATGTGGTCTGTGATCAGCCCACCGCGTTGGTGAACGCAAACCAGCCAGTGGGATTCAAACACACACTCTGTAAACTCTGTGATTGGTCAGTGAGTCACACTCCACCCCATGCGATTGGCTGACGGGGCCGTGCACAGTGCTTTACTGGTGCCGGAGAGTCGTCTGCGAGGGATGTGGTCGCAGAAAGCGTGGGTGTGGACAGCTGGCTTGGTGGTGGGGTCTGGCCTGGGAGGGGCGGTGGGAGGGAGGAAGGAGGGAGGGACAGGGTTGTGGGAGGGGACCACGAAGACGGGAGAGACAGGGGAGGAGAGGGAGGAGGGGGAGGTGGGGGAGGTGGGAGGGAGGAAAGAGGGAGGGACAGGGTTGTGGGAGGGGACCACAAAGACGGGAGAGACAGGGGAGGAGGGGGAGGGGAGGGAGGAGGGGGAGGAGAGGAGGGAGGGGGAGGAGAGGGAGGTAGCCTCCGAACTGGAGTGAGAGGAGGAGGAGCCAGAGGCTGGAAACAACAGCAGAATTACCAAACAGAAAAATGACCACGGATGATGAAAAGAAAAACGACGTCACTGTCAAACAGGAAACGAGACGTCTCACGGCGACAGACAAGAGGAAGAGGATTTAACGAGTTGAAATGAAGATATTCTGAGGAGGAGGAGGAAGACTGAGACAGAAAATAAACACCATATGAAGGCTGGAGCCGTTCCCTTGGCAACAGCAGATTGAGAGAGAAAAGAGGAGGGCTTAGAGGAAAGATACAGACACAGAGATAAACACAGTGTTTCTATGCTGGGTGCAGACCCGGAGAAAATAAAAAAGACTCTACTGTCTAAGCATTGACAGGTGTGAACAGTAACAGGATAAGAGACAGAGAGTGCTCGGCGTTTGCTTGGGCTGGGGACCAGAGACCCACTGCTCATCATCCACAAGTCCACCGTTCTGGTCCCCTAAAGCAGCCTCTCTCATCCCTGGTCCTGGGGGAACCCCTTACCCTTACACACCTGGTTCAAAGGAATGGGTCGTTATCAAGCTCAACAGAAGCCAAGTGTTGGACGAGGGAAACATCTAGAAGATGTAGGGCAGGGGGTCCCGAGGACCAGGGTTGAGACACGCTGCCTTAAGGGACGTAGCTGCGTTTGAGAGAAGTGTGTGGAATGAGCAGCCACTGGGAATGAGCTGGCTAGAAGTAGGAAGGCCTTGAATGTGTCTGTGTGTACGCGTGCGTATGTGTGAGTTCTACCTGTCTCTGGGTCACTGAAGTCCGGCAGGGTCATGGCGTTCAGTTGTCTCCTGTCTGCTATGGCTCGGTCCAACAGACTGCTTCCCCGACCTGAATCACTGCAGCACACCCACACACACGGCAGGCAGGCAGGCACACACACACACACACACACAGCAAGCAGGAGTGCGCGCACACACACAGAAAACACAGAGTCAGGCAGTTAGACCAACAGGCACACACAAGAGGAAGAGCGAAAGGAAAGGAGAGAATGTGAAAATGACAGTGTCATGGTTTTGACAGGCTGATGAAATCAGGTGCAACTGTGGAAGGTTAGGAGGAGAAGCTTCCAGCCTGGCTAACCTTCTCTCTAGCCAGTACCTCTCTGAGTCTCTCTGAAGGGTGGCCCTGCCTGGAGCCTGACAGATAAACATTGCCTGGACTACAGGAGTACCATCTCCCCATGGAGTTAAGGCATGAGAGCCATAGACAGGCTAGACGGACTGGAGTTGTACTGACATGGTGGAGAAAGACTCTAAGTAAACACACGCACACACACACACACACACACACACACACACACACACACACACACAATGAAACATGAAACACAACGGCAGACATGCGCTGAGGCTCAGAGGTGTGGAGGAGAATTGACCATGCTGATTGGTCAAATCGCTCACGTCTTTGAATCCCATTATATCCCAACTTGATTTGAACAAAGCATCTGTTTTGATGGGCTAAAGATCCTGTTTTTGTTTTCATCTCCTCTGGACTCAAAGCATCTTAAGAACTCTGCAATGGGTGGGAATCTTTCTCTTTATTCCTTTCTTTCTTTCTTTCTCTATTTCTATCGTGATTGTTAATACCAGGAGGCCACAGGGGCTTTGGTTGAGGTCAGATCACATATGTTCACACACACACCCACACTTACACACACACAGTCTGGTGGGGTCATATGTTGTACTAGATTCCCTGCTCTGATGTAACAGAATCACGCATCTCCTATCCTTAAAATCCTGTCTACGAATGTGTGCTTTGTTGTTGATGTTGTTGGTGTTGTGTGCTTTCGTGTGTGTATGTATGTATGTATGTATATATATATGTGTGTGTGTGTGTGTGTGTGTGTGTGCACATCCCTTAGTAGACCAGGCCACCAACACACCCTGTCCAGAATCAGTCATCAGCCCTACCCCTAACCCCCATGCTGCCAGCCTGGGCCATGGGCATCCTGAGCTCAGGAGGGGTGGAGGACAGTGTGTGTGTGTGTGTGTTACCTGGGGTTGGTGAGGTTGTAGCAGGACTTCCAGATCTGCAGCATGTGTTTACAGGTGAGCAGAGCATCTTCTGGGCCCCGGCACAAAGTCTCCAGCTTGACCTTGGTGAACAGCAGACTGGAGACCAGAGCGCACACACACACACACACAGTTTAATGTTCCTGAAATCCAATCTAATTACACACACGGTTCTATCTCAAGGATGTCTTGTGGGGTGAGGGGGACAAAGAGTAGGAGGGGGGGGGGGGGGGGGGGGGGGAAGAGATTGGAGGAAGTAGAGGAGGCAGCGAGGGAGGATGCATAGATCTGAACTCCCCCACAGAGGCAAGCAGGGCTAAAGCCTGGATGGACATTCAATTGTTCAGAGAAGGCAGAGAGGAGAAAATCTATGGCAGAGAGAGGGGTGGGGGGAAGGGGGGGAGGGGGAGGAGGAAAGGGAGGCAGGCAGGCAGGCAGTTATGTGAAGCAAGCTTCCATTAATAGACCTCCTCTCCTCCTCCACCACTTCCTCACCCCGTAGCAGTGATATGTATTCATGTAAAGTTGTAAACATACACACACACACACACACACACAACTGGCAAAACCCTGTGGGCTTGTACTGAAGAGCACTCCTATAGACTACATTCTCTGTATGTCTAGATATTTCTTGATGCTTTCCAAGAAGGACTGTGTGTGTGTGTGTTACAATACAGGAGCCTGTAAATAATTATATATATATATATATATATATACACACACACACTTTTTTTTTTTTTACACACATGCCGTCTGCCTGGAGTCTCCCTTTGACAGTAACACACTGATGCTTATCCCCCAAACAGCTGGATTACTATACACACACACGTTCACATGCTTTACATGGACACACACAAATACACAGTTTCCAGTTTGTGGGCACACATGCTCCCTCAGGGTGTGTTGAAGCTCAATCAAGCTCGAGAACAAATTAGAGCAGAGAGAAAAAAAAGAGAGAAAGGGATGTCTACTCTACCCTGTTATGCAAGGGGGCCGGAGTCTGCAGCAGAGGCAGGGGGTTGGGTTACAGGGCTGTGTGCGTGTGTGTGTGTGTGATACGTACATAAAGTTCTCCGGGTACTCGCTTAGAGCCATCTCCATGATGTTGAGGGCGTCGTGGTAGTGTTTCTGGGCAGAGAGGAGGAGGGCCAGGAGGTGGAGGGAGTGGACATCATCCCCCTGCAGCTGAAGGGCCTGGCGGACATAGCCCAGAGCCTCTGGGATCTACACACACACACACACGTCAATCTGCTTCCCTGGGTGCAGAGTCTGTTCTAAGTACTACCAAGTGACAAGTGATCAAGAGTTCTGCGGCACTTTACAGTGCTTATAGTTGTCTGTGTGTGTGTGTGTGTCTCACCTGTCTGGAAACAGCCAGCTGCAGAGCTAGGTAGAAGGCAGCCAGGTGGTCAGTAGGGGACAGACTCTGAGCCCTGAGATAGAGACACCAGGTGGTCAGTAGGGGACAGGCTCTGAGCCCTGAGACACCAGGGGGTCAGTAGGGGACAGGTTCTGAGCCCTGAGACACCAGGGGGTCAGTAGGGGACAGGCTCTGAGCCCTCAGTCACCAGGTGGTCAGTAGGGGACAGGCTCTGAGCCCTGAGACACCAGGGGGTCAGTAGGGGACAGGCTCTGAGCCCTGAGACAGAGACACCAGGTGGTCAGTAGGGGACAGGTTCTGAGCCCTCAGTCACCAGGTGGTCAGTGGGGGACAGGCTCTGAGCCCTCAGTCACCAGGTGGTCAGTAGGGGACAGGCTCTGAGCCCTGAGACACCAGGTGGTCAGTAGGGGACAGGCTCTGAGCCCTGAGACAGAGACACCAGGTGGGGCAGGAGGTTAGCCTTCCTCACGTCTACCATCTATCACTGCAGCCTCTACATTGCAGCCAGGGGCAACACTCACCTCTGGAACGAACCTAGAGCTTTCCTCTGATAGTCCTCCTGCATCCCCCTCAATGATGCTGAGAGAGAGAGAGTGACAGAGCGAGAGTGAGAGATTGTGTGAATATCCCATATTCAGAAGCAAGGCATTGACAGACACACACACACACTTCTGTAGCTAACTCACCATCAGTGGCCTTGAGGCTGTAGACCAGTCCGATGGCCAGGAAACCTTTAGCCCTGAACTCTGCAGCCTTGTCCCCCATCTCCACCACCATCTTAGCAAATTGCTCTCCGTCCTCCAACTGGTGTGCGTGTGGGAGGGAGGAGGGAGGGAGGGGGGACAACAGGAGAGAGGGACAAGGGAGACAGAGGAAGAGAGAGTAAAGGAGCTTATGATTACAAAGACATTCAGCACAATGCTATCTGACAGCCTATGTCTTCATGGATGGGATGGAGCTTAGTTGGGAAGGCAGGGATAGCTTCCCCTGGCAGGCTGGGTTTGTTCTCACTGACCCATCAACTGTTGTTCAGTTAACCAGCCAGCCAGCCGTCTGTACTAACCCAGTGTAGAGTTCCGATACACAGCTTGACAGCCAGTAGAGGGATGGTTGGGTCATCTGGCTTCAGACGAATACACTCCTTTAGGACCTTCACCGCTCGTGCAGACTTCACACACATACACACACACACACGTACACACACACACGTACACAAAATGTTGTGAAGCAAACAAGGGGGAGCACGAGTAGATAAATGATGTTGTGACACACTTTAACTGTGCTTGAGTGTAGTTGTGCGTGTGTGTTGTACCTTTCCAGCAGCCATTAGAGAGAGTGCCAGCTGGTACCACAAGTGGAACTCCTCAAAGGCAAACTTCATAGCTCTCTCTAAACACTGAGGAGCGAGGGAGAGGGAGAGGGAGGGGGAGAGGGGGAGGGAGGGGGAGAGGGGGAGGGAGGGGGAGAGGGGGAGGGAGGGAGGGAGAAACAGAAAGGTCAGCATCTCAAATAAACAGAGTAAGCACTTCGTACAGCTTTCACTCAACAGAAAGCAAAGGCAAAACAAGTTGAAATCAGCTCATGTTGCAGCATGTTTTTTGTGTGTGTGAGAAAGTGTGTGTGTGTGTATGCCACAAGATCAACTTCAAGCTCCTCCAGATCAATAATAATCAAGAGATCTACTCTGCTATTGACCAATCAGATCTCCCTTCTCCTGTATCGACCTCCAGCACCTTGTCTCCGGGCTGCCGAGACTGGCAGCTCTGGTTACCAGGGCAACAGGGCCACTGAGCCCTGGTAAGTCCCAGCGGGCCTCCTCGGATGTTCCCACGGATACGGAAGGCGAATGAGGAGCTGAGGGGTGTGTGGGTGTGTGTGTGTATGAAAAAGCGAGCGGAAGATGAGAGAAAGACAGAGATGGTAGGTTCGGAATCTGTTTGAAAGTCGGTGACCGCGTGTGTGTGTACCTCTGACAGCATCTCGTACTGCCCTCGCCGTCCCAGTGCTATGGTGAGCAGGTCGTAGACCACAGAGGCACTCTGGAGGCTGATGATGCGGTCGTTGTTGTGCTCTGGGATCCTGCTGAGCACGGCGTCTCTGTTGGCCTGGGGGGGGGGGGGGGGGGGCACACACAGTCACCACCTGACCCCGACCCTGGGGTCAACCAGGAGATCTGCTATGGAGGCATGCGAGAGTCTTACCATGGACTCACTGATGAGCAGCAGCAACAAGGCTTCTTCTGTGTTCTCCTGAGGGCAGAACAGACTGAGAGAAAGTGACAGAGAGAGAGACAGAGAGAGAGACAGAGAGAGAGACAGAGAGAGAGACAGGGGCAGAGAGAGAAAGAGACATGTGTTTTTTTAAAGATGTGTTGTGGGGGATAATTGAATAAAAGTATAGTGTTTCAGGACTTAAGGACTGGAAGAACGTAGGGGGTGCACACACACACACGCATGCACACACACACGCTCATACTTCTCTCCGGAGTAGATTCGTGGTCGTCGACTGAGGGCGTAGTCCTTAGCATGGGAGGAACCTTGGCGTAGCGGGTCGTCCAGTGGAGATTGGTGGGGCGGGTCTTCTAGAGGGCTCCAGTAACTCTGCTCACACATTCCTCTCAGCAGGATCTCAGCCAGCTGTCTGGCTATGGTCTGACACACACACACACAAACAGCATCGTCAATGATGACATGTAGATGAAGACTGACGTTTTACAGGGTAGGCTGCATGTTGAGTTGAAAACAATCAAAGAATCAGTAATAAACAAACCTTTTGGCTCAACAGTGTACCAAGCTCGTATATGTTCTGTGATCTGTTTACTTGAACTGTCTGAAATCGAAAACACACACACACACAATCTCTACCGAGCACCCACCGTGCGTAAGTTCTGGGTGGTCCTGGTCTCCACCGCACGTAGAATCTCCCGGAAGCGGCCCACACCCCTGGTGAGGTTGCTATGGCGAGCAGAAACGTTGATGTTATGTGAGAGAACATATGTGAACAGATGGTCATCTACCTACTTTCCATCTTTCTACAGTCTCTACAGAGGGCATTGTGCATGTGGGTGTGCGTGCATGTGCGTTAGTCGATCGGAAATGTCAATACCACGTATCGAGAGTTCTCTATGGATCAGACCCACTTTCACAATCTCACACCCACTCAGCTAATACTACACACACCAGCCCTCCAGCATCAGGAACCAGAGAACAGCCATTTTGAGTGTGTGTACATAAAGGCTTAATGTGCATGTGTGAGAATCAATATAGTGTTCACAGTACAGAAACTATGGGGTGAGTGTGTGTGTGTGTGTGTGTGTGTGTGTGTGTGTGTGTGTGTGTGTGTGTGTGTGTGTGTGTGTGTGTGTGAGAGAGAGAGAGAGAGGGAGAGAGAGGGAGAGAGAGAGTCAGAGAGAGAGAGTCAGAGAGAGTCAGAGAGAGTCAGAGAGAGTCAGAGAGAGAGAGAGAGAGAGAGAGAGAGAGAGAGAGAGAGAGAGAGAGAGAGAGAGAGAGAGAGAGAGAGAGAGAGCGAGCGCATGTTTGACATCAGTGACAGCCTGTCTGGGTGTAGATGTGTAGCTTTGAACATGAGGCAGAGCCTTGCATCATCTACTAACTGGCAGCTGCACTAACACACACACACCTCTCCTTCCCACACACTTTCATTGGTTGTCATCATGTTACCTCCCTCCTCTCATCCTCATCTCCCTCTCCATCTCCCCTCCCGGAACAGTGAGTAGTTTGCACCCCTTTCATGCCCCCAGTAGGGCTGTGTACCCCTGTCGTGTCTTGATGCATGTCCTGGCGCAGCCTTCTAAACCAGCCCTACGCTGTGAGCTGACGTGATCGATCTTGCTGCCTGGCGGCTGAGCTCTAGGCATGCTGGGATACTGGAGGTCAGATCGACACGGGGGGGGGGGGGGGGGTATCTTCAATCTTAAACGTCCGTTCCTGATTGGATCACGGTGGTAACACTTGCCCTCCATCACTTGCTCCCCCTTAGTGTTGCCCCAAAACCCACCCCTCCACACACCACAACACGAATCTAACAAACCCAGTGTGTACTGCTCTACTTGTGTGCAATCTCCTGACACATCAGGTTACCTGTACTCAATCGCACCGCTCTCCCCATGGGGTTGAAAAAGAGAACTTTTTCCAATTCAGACTCTACAGTCTGTTGGAAGCAAAGTCAGTTTTTCCCTCAGAGAACAGCCAGGACAAAGAGGCTACAGTGACAGACTGTGACCCAGGTATGGACGAGTCAAAGTGACTACAAGAAGCAATATAGTAGACTCTGTACACTAGGAAGTGTATTTACGTGGTATCTAGGCTGTAGACTGGGTGGTATTTAGGCTGTAGACTGGTTGGTATCTAGGCTGTAGACTGGTTGGTATCCAGACTGTAGACTGGTTGGTATCCAGGCTGTAGACTGGTTGGTATCCAGGCTGTAGACTGGGTGTTGTCTAGGCTGTAGACTGGTTGGTATCCAGACTGTAGACTGGTTGGTATCCAGGCTGTAGACTGGTTGGTATCCAGACTGTAGACTGGGTGTTGTTTAGGCTGTAGACTGGGTGTTGTCTAGGCTGTAGACTGGGTGTTATCTAGGCTGTAGACTGGGTAGAGACTATGTCCTGTAAGATGCAGCTCTAGCTCATGTCTTACAGTACCTGCTCTAGTGCCAACCAGTGGCTCTCTGTGGTGTAGGGAGATCTAGGGAGCTAAACACACAGCTAGTCTAGTCTGGCAGCAGAGATACCTACTATCTGTCCTCAGACAAGGGCACCCCGGGAGTCCATAGTTTTGTTGTGGGCAGAAGACAGTGTCACACGCACACAGTGACGGTTAGTGATGAAGATGGATGGAAGTCACTTTCACACTCTCGTTCTCACACATGCAAATATCTCCTCTCAAAACGTGCTCTTCCTCTAACCCCCGCCCGCTCTTTTGAATTTCTTTCCCCCGTTGCTTCCCTCGTTTTTTTTCTCACATTCATCCCCCCCTTCCCTCCTTCTCCTACCCGTTTTTAAAGTGGATGACGTGCGCCCTTTGTAGTCCCGTCTCCAGGAAGAAGCCCAGTTCCTGTTCCTGTGCCACCGGACCAGGCTTGGGGCTGCGGTTCTGCATGCCTGCACTCAGGGCCTGGGGAGGAGGAAGAGCAGGAGATCGATAGGTGTGTGTGTGTGTGTGTATAGTGAACCCTGCAGTGAAGGTCCAGCTAAGAGGCTGAATAACGTTCTCTTCTATTCAAACTCTGCATTTTAGAAGGTTTAGATATCCAGATTACAAAGTAGTCACACAAGTACAGGCATACTTGAATATATTACAGTTGTCAATGGGTATTTGAAAATACTAAATCTGTTGTTTTAAGCATGGCTCCCGTTGTATGGAAGAATACTTTTTTTTTTATACATTTGAATGATCTGCTTGGGTATGGAATAGGATCACATTACCCTCCTCTCCACCGTTCTCTAACATGGCCTTCCAGAGAGACGACACAGACTACCACACAGACGGAACAGAGAAAGGACGAGAGAAAGAAAGAGAGAGACCTGTGGCTGACACATCCACAGAGGAGAGACAGAGTGTGTGACGAGCGCATCTGCAGTCAAGGTCACAGTGAGGAACATCAGACGGCAGCGCATCGATGCTGCATTGATCCAGCTCTGGCCCTGCCCCAGCACCAACCCAGTGGACCCTGGCCCTGCCCCAGCACCAGCCCAGTGGACCCTGGCCCTGCCCCAGCACCAGCCCAGTGGACCCTGGCCCTGCCCCAGCAGAGCATATTTCACCATACTTGGGCAGACATTTTGTCCCCACAAGGATGGTTAAACAAGGTCACACACAGACTACCTTTTCTACTTCCTGCAAGTACAGCAGGGCAATATCCCCCGACTTCTCGTAGCAGACGATGATTTCCTGGTCTCGGTCCACATTCCGATTGGACATAGACGGAGAGGATGCTGGAACCTTCTCCAGACAAAGACCTGGAGAACGAGACATATATGGAGAGAGCGAGAGAGAAAGAGAAACAAAGAGAGAGAGAGGAGAAAGGGAGAGAGAGAGAAAGAGAGATGGGTAGCAAGACGAGAGAGAGAACAGAGGGTTCAGAGGGGTGGTGACAGTGAGTAGTAGATCTCATAATATGACAGTGAGCCATAGCCCGTTTCAGCCAGGGTTTAGTTCATCGATTCAGACCACAAATCTAGGCCTGTACAGTGTCGTCCATCTCACTGTAGGTGCTTAGTATATCTCCCCACTGCCCCCTAGTCTAACTTGAATTACAAAACCGTCCCCAGCTAAATCAAATTTTCGGGCGAATAACTGTGAATTTTAAGAGGCTGGAAGAGTGTTTTCAAAGCTGGGAATTTGGGGTTTCATGCAAACGTAACTCCTGTTAGCGGCAACGTAGAAACATCAGGGTAGGCTCATTGGATGGGTATGGTTCAGCTAATGCTCTGGGTCTGTTGTGTTTAGCGCCTGTCATCTGGGCATGTACACTCCGGTGTAGCTAATATCCTAGTCTGGCTAATCCTTTGCTGCTACTCTCATCTGCACTTCAGACGCTGTGTTCTCCGGGGCCATGGGAAAGTGATCCTGCTCAGGTCTGCTCTGTGTGACTCACAGGGGGATCAAAGCTCCCAGACAGGCCTGAATGTTTAATATCAGACGCTGTGAGGGGACGCTGGCAGGACACTAAGCTGACGGCCGGCTGGACGGAGTGGGAACAGGAGATCGAGATCGAGGGAGGATCCAGGACCTGGGCTTTACCAAGGATATAGAATATATGCATGCGGTCACAGTCTGGAAAGGACACACCTGAAACACAGACCAGACACTAAGTCCCGGCTAACCCCTGTTTAGCTAACCCGTCACTGGATTCGATCTGGAAGGAAATGACTTTCCATCCCTCAGAGAAATCACTGTCCACAGACACTCCCAGAACATCTACCCAGACACTAGTGTTAAGGACAGACCCGTACTGTTGAAATACAGTATTGATTCCTTTATACTTCACTGACATAGACTGCCTGACCGACCCTGTATACTTTGTAGGCAGTTAGTCAGGATATGTTCCTGTTTCAGTGGCCTAGTGGAGAAGCATAGTGTAGGTAAAGTAGACTCAGCCCTGTGTACTGACCTGGAGATGACAGGGGGGCTGTGTGTGTAATAGTGAGGGACTTCAATTAAACAACAGTTATCAATAGGAGCTTTTCGTAACCAGACCACTCCGCTCCCCTCGCCCCTCCACAATACACAAACACACCCCTCCAACTCTGGCGCACCACCCCCCTGTTATGGAACACTATCTGCAGTTTCCAGACCCCTTTTCAAATAACAGATTAATAATACAGAATGGCTTTAATAACTGATCAATTATGGATGTGTGTGGTCTCTGGAATTACAGAAGAACAGGCCAGCCATGTCACACTCTAGTAAACCCATTCACTGGAGGGACTACACCAGATTATCCTATCATCTACCCGGCAACTAGACCTGCCCGACACACCCTGAGCCAAAACCTCCTCATCACACACAGACGCACATGCAGGCAGTGTTAGACCGTGTGTGTGTGGTGTGTGTGGTGCCGCTGTGGGGAGTTTACGGACAGACACAATCATACGCATAGGCAGATGCCCTTAATTAGCTTTGCAGTAAATCTGTTTTCTATTCTAACCGGGTCAGTCTTTAACCAGGGTTCTGGTGTGTGTTGGGCTGTTGTGTAGAGGTCTGTGTTGGGCTGTTGTATATGGGGGGGTGTGGTGAGGTGTTGATTAGTGGTGTGTTTCGAGGTGTTGTGTAGAGGTGTGTGTTGGGCTGGTGTGCGTTGAGGTGTTGGGTAGAGGTGTGTGTTGGGCTGGTGTGTGTTGAGGTGTTGGGTAGAAGTGTGTGTTGGGCTGGTGTGTGTTGAGGTGTTGGGTAGAGGTGTGTGTTGGGCTGGTGTGTGTTGGGCTGGTGTGTGTTGAGGTGTTGGGTAGAGGTGTGTGTTGGGCTGGTGTGTGTTGAGGTGTTGGGTAGAGGTGTGTGTTGGGCTGATGTGTGTTGAGGTGTTGGGCTGGTGTGTGTTGGGCTTCTGATGTGGCTGCAGCCAGGGCCAGTGGACCTCTCAACCAGAGAACCTGGCAGTCTTCTGCCCCACATCACTAATTCATCTCCCAGAGGAGAGGCACTTTCTTCCCCAGCCTAATGGGCTTCAGTGTTCCTCTAAACACACGAGGTAACCTCCCCACACACACACACACACACACTCTCTATGAGAGTTCTCATGACTAATTAAAGAGAATTAAGGACCATTAACCCCCACCCCTTCCCACCCCCTTCCCACCCTCACAACAGCCCCCCCTCCCCCTTCAAAAGTGTTCTAGAGTACAGTACTACAGACGTTCAGGGCACTCTGATCATAACTCTGATCTGGCACTCTGTTCTGCAGTGCTGGCTGACACATCCACTCTGCTTTGCACTGACACACCAAAGAGAGCCTGTGTGTGTGTCTGTGTGTGTGCAGGGCAGAGTGGAATCTTAAATTAAGCCAACAATGGGCATCTAGCGCCACCACATGGACTGCTGTAGTATTGCAGGAACTTCTCTGGTATGGTCAACTTTTGGGTCTGTCCAGATGGTTATGACCAATCAGAACACATGTTTCAAAAGTCCTGCACAGTAGCCTAACAGTGTGTGGCGCAAATTTGGTGCACGCCCACCCTTTGCAGACAAATCTGTTAAAATATGCAATAGTGTAAACCAGACATTAGTTTGGCCAGGCTACGTGTATATGAACTGTCAGCATGTGTTGGCACAAACCTTTGGTAGCGTAGGCCTCAGCGATGATAGAAAGACGGTAGACAGGGCATCCCACCAGCTGCATGTCTTCCAGAGTGACCTTGCTGTATTGATTAATGGCCTCACTGTAGTCTCCTTCCACATAGTTCAGTTTAGCCATCAGCAAACTAGCCTCCTGCATGTATTCCGGCTGTAGAAGGAGTATGAGATGAGAAAAGCTGGTGTTTCTACAGACAGTTTAAGTGAGTGATCTAAAAACGTGGAAAAAAAGTGGAAATGAGACTTGGTTGCCGTCTGACGCCCCTACCTTGAGGTTGCCACGGTCAAGGGCAGCGGTGAGGTGTTTGCGGACCTCCACCAGCCGCGACCTCTGACCCCGGGGGCTGGCACCCTGCTTCAGGGGGTTCTCTTTCAGATACTGCTGTAGCTTAGCCTCCCCCAGAAGCAGCTCCCCCAGGTCATCTGTCTCACACACACACACAGAAAGTTAGATGATTATAGTCTTCTATTTTATGCTTAACTAGGTCTAAACATAGACATACCAGGTCAGACTAAGCCTTACTTAGGCTTCTCAAGCACTCAATGTCTTCCTTTGTTGGATGTAAATGTGACACGTAATCCAATGGTAAGACTGTTTAGCAGGGCACCGATGTGTGGCATGGGAGCGTAACTCACATGTCACTACGTATAGCTACTGCGTCAACAACACACAATGGAAGGAGATATGCCATATATAACCAGCCGGGATAAGTATCGATATGGCAAATTCCCTTCACGTGCTCTCTGAAATTGTGTTTTCGTGTAAATCATAACACCCCGTTGGGTCTGGCTGGTTGGCTACCTAACAAGCTATTTCTATATAAGTATCTAGCAACTGTAGCTGGTCAGCTAACTGCTGATGAAATTGTATTAACTTTGTCTGATCATGAAGTTAACGTTAGCTAGCTAACTTAACACACCTCGGCACCTTAATAGCTGCTTGACAGCAGAACCTTTGACACTCCCACCACCAGCCTTCGGAATTTTGGAAAACTATCAGCACAAGGAAGTAGGAAGTGATCTTGAATAAAATGTAAGATGAAGCGCTTCACGCAGGGTTAAAGCAGGCTGTCTAAACAGGCCAAGTCAGTTTCAGATTTCCAAAACAACGACTACGAATTTATTGGAACAAGACGATGCTGAAGCCAGGGTGAATGCATCCGGGGGAGACGCGGTTAACGTTGTCAGGAAAGACCGTGGATTCAGTGCATCTGTCCAGGCCTCCGATCTTTCAATGAGCGAAAGAGCATTGCAAATGAACAATTGTATCTAAATTTCTTACCGTTGGATATGAGTTTGGCAGAGAGCTGTCGTACCAACTCCGGTATTTTGTCCCATTGCCCTTCGGAGCGGCATCGTTCTATCTCTGTCTCGAGTCGTGACCCAGACTTCCTCGCTGTCATCTTCGGGCTCGAGGACCACAACACGACAAGCGCACGAGATCAGCTGCGGCAGGAGGATTCAGAAGGGCATTGTTCGGAAAACAGCGACTCCCTTCGGTTCTACGTTGCTTCGTCTAGTCAAATTCATTCAATATACAGTGCATGACAACAACGTATACGACCACTGTGTTACATAAAACACGTTTATTAAAAGACGTAACATTTATTACGTTTAAAAAATAGTTTGTGACAAAACCGTACTTGATTCAAATTTACAAAGTCATTGTTTTTCATTTCCCCCTACATCAACACTGACATCAAAAACTCTATTCTGTAGGTATTCCATACAACATTGGAGATTGGGTAAAAGTTTTCCCCTCATTGCGCTTCTGAAATAAGATGAGAGGGAATGCTGACATTGAGCATAGGTATTTTGAGGAAGTTGAACAGGTTTGGGCAGTGAGACAATGAAACCACATCCAGCACCTGGTTAGAAAAGTTTTCACACCGAGAAAGGGAGGCAGAAAAGTGAACAGAGGAAGTTTTAGATAGTATGAATACTGCATTGGAAGATGAGGACTATCATGTTAATTGAAAACAGAACCTGTGACTGTAATACAGCTGGGCTCTTTAGACTGTCACACAGATCTGTAATAAACCAGCCTGATACTGAGAGATTGTGGTTCTGCTTCTTCTATCTCACATACTGTCCCAACACTGTTCAGGACAACCTGTGGAGCCTGGTTAGGTTGCCACTGCCATATAAATGGCATACATGTACATGTATATATGGTATATATGGCTCTATGTAACGATTCATATCTCATCTGTCCAGCATCAGTCTACAAGGACTGGTGATAGCACAAATGCAACATGTCAATAAAGCTCACATAGGCAAGAGTAGACACCATTATGTTGGAAGAACGCCATCCTGTAGGCATTAAGAAAATGACATAACAAAAGTAGAAATAGTTTATAAACACGAATTGTCTGTAAACACACTCTGTAAAGAGTCCACAGGAAACATCAAACTGGCAGTGGTGAGCAGGTAGCTCCAGAGGGTCACGGTGCCTCCAGGTCCCAAAGATCCAGACAGGGGAGAGGAGAAGATGTGCTTCCCAGGGAGGAGAGCTGTGGTCCGGGCCTCCCATCAACCTGTCCTTCGGATTCATCAGGGGGTTCACGTGTGGGTTCTATGATGTGTCTGTCGGTTTTAGCAGAATTCCGTGGAGTGTTCCGGAGTGCGTGTCTGTGTACTGCTGGCGTGTTTCAGGAGTGCTTGATAGTGTATTTGCCTTTCTGCAGCTGGGAGATATACAGCTTGGATTTGCTGCCATCCAGGCGCTTGAACCACACCTCGTCGTGGTTGATGGTAGTGATGATGGCACTGTGGATGGATGAGGAAGATAGCAGGGGAGGAAGATAGAGAGGAAGAAAAAGGTGAGGATAGAGCAGGGTAGGGGGATAGAGGGGAAGAGAAAGGGAGTATAGAGCCAGAGGAAAGAGGTAGAGAAGGCAGAGTCAATATGACATCTCCATAACTCTGGCTAAAACTCTCGCCAATGAAGTAGATTTGTGACATAATTTCTCTCCATCACAGACAACAGACCGAGGATAACCTAGACAGGAGGGGCAGGGATTTAGTCTCACCTGGTTGGGTATTCATCCTTTTTGTCAATGCAAATGTTCTGACCACGGCCATACCATTCTCCATCGTAGAACAACCGCCCCTCCTCAGAGCGGGCACTGTGCTGGAGCTTCTCGTTCTTATTAGTGGCGGCTGGACGTGGAACACGGGTACAATGGTTACCTTTGGCTTGTGTGGAGTGAGCAAAGTAGGTCATGTGCATTTGTTGGCTCAAAGAGCATAAAGCGGTGACCAGATTTAACACATGACAATGTTAGACAGAAATGACATCAGAGAAACCACAAACTGTCTGTCCTGACAAGCAGAGAAACAGCTCTGTGGTTGCCTGTAAAGTCTGGGCCTCACCTTCTTTACCTCTGTGAGGACCCAGAGTGGCCACTGCCTGCAAAACAAAACAAAAAACACTGTTATTGTAATAGTAACAACTTCAGCACATCTATGCACACACACACACACACACCTTTCTGATAGCTGTCCAGTCCTCTAGGATGTCCAAGTCCTGCAGCATATAGACGATATATGGTCGTACACAGAATTAAGGAAATATTAACGTGTTCTGGACAACAGACCATTTTCACAGACAGAATATTACTAGACTGAAAACTAGTTATTTGAGTCTCAAACAGACAGACTGGAAAAGGCTTCTGCCAAAAAAGGCAACAGCTAGTGGCTTAGTGAAGTGTTTCTTTACAACAGCTAGTGGCTTAGTGAAGTGTTTCTTTACAACAGCTAGTGGCTTAGTGAAGTGTTTCTTTACAACAACAACAAAAGGATATCAGACACCGCAACAGGCTTCTTCTTCTTGTCTGGACTAAAGGGATCCTTCTTCTTGCTCCTCCGAGACTGCAGCTCGTCGTTCCAGAGCTCTGAGGTGATGTCTATGCTGTGCCTGTCTTCCTCCAGGCGCCTGATCTTCTCCTCAAGCTCACTCTGAACTGTGTCAAAGAGCAGCAGCTTCTCACTCTGGAACCATGACATCAGACAGGGTCAGGTGACACGGGACAGGATAGGGGGCAGTAGGGGATAAAATAAGGAGAATTAATGGAGAAAAGTTGTAAAATATAGAGACAGAGAAGGAAGAGAACATGGGAGGTACAGAGGACAATGCGCCAGGCTCAGCAAAGTACAACAGCATAAAACTGTTTTTCAGGGATATCAGGAGTATTATTTGGGTAAGGAGAGTATTGGTGCGGTCTGGTCAGAGTTAAACCCAGTTTGTCAGTTTAGCAGTGAGGCCAACCCCATTTTTTTTATTGCCAGTGAGTGAAAATAGTGTCTCACCTCCCAGTGCTGGCAGGCTGCTTGGATCTCACACTCATACTTGTTCTTCACAGACTCCTGACAGAGCTCTTTGTAAATCCCTGTGGCAGAGGCGAAAAGAGACACACACTGTTAAGTCCACCCACACCTGCTATCTCACGATCAATCCACCTCGCGGGAAGCTTACCCTTGGTGTGCTTGTTCACAGCGTATATAAAAATTTAAATAAAAAGAAGCCTTACCTGCCACCTTGGTCCTGATCTGCATGTTCTCCTGCAAGCTGGCCAGAGGGTCTAGATACTCAGAGGCCTTCCCTGACATCACCTCCTGCAGCTTGGCATCCACCTGGCTCAGGCGCTCCTTGTATAGACTGGACAAGAAACCATAGCATGATTATTGGTAATCAAGCGTAATCTGACCAAGTCTAGAATGCACATCATAGGTTTTTCATTTGATGGCTCAAATGGCTTAGGGCTGTTGAGACCAAATTGTACCAGTGAACACAATCTGGGAGCAACATGAAATCTTTCCGTGACTTCGCATCGTTTTTAAATATGAATTTATCAAACATACTGGTCTTTCAGGTCAGTGAACTGTTTCTCCAAGTTGGTCATCTCGTCGAGACATTCCATTCTCCTTCTCTCACAGTCTTCATCATCCATCTCTGTGGAGCATTTTCGACAGAGAGCGTAAATCAGAGATAGACAAATTCAAGGTAAATCGTGGCAATGAACATAGGGGTAAATCAAATTTGTAATTCTGTCAAACATCCACCTGAACTGTCTCCATCCTCCGACACGGACGTGCTCTCCGAGTCGTCCTCGTCCGAACTGCTGCCTTCATGCTCGGGGTAGTCCACCTCCATCTCCTCGTGGTTACTATCCTTGTTCTTTTCTCGAGAATTTACTGGCATTTTGTTGGCCTAGCCAGAGATGAAATATGTATCCTGTCCAACAAAAGCAGACAAAAATGAGCTAATTGATCAACTACGATGAGAACCGCCTGAATTAAAAGAAAGCTAACTAGCCTAGCTATGCTAGCTAGTGCTAACTTTGCTTGCTAATAATCGTCTTCTACGTTAGCTAAGCGAACTAGATACCTACTTAACGTTAGTCGTTCTGAATATAACAAAAATTGACCGGTAGCCGTGTCTATAAAAAATGCATTATAGTAAAGTACTTCACAATTAATGAATATATAATATTCTTTGAGATTGATGACAGCTGTCGATAGCCAAGCGAGCTCCTACTAGCTAAAAACAAATGCAGTTCACTTGCGCGGAGGTGACGTAGCCTAGGATCTTGGGAATTGTAGTCTTAAATAAAAAACCCCCATTATGAACAGACCAGTAAAAAAGGGAGGATCTAACTACATTTCCCAAACATTGGTTTTGTGGAATGTTTACATTCCCGAAGGATACCTAATTAGACCTTACAAATCAAACCCAGACATGCGACTGAATGGATTTTAATGAACAGTTGAAGAGATGTATTTGCATTTTAAATGTATTTACATATTTAACTTGTGGCTGGGCCATGATTTTCCCCGTCGTTTTTTCGTCAGATATTGGAACATAACTTTTGGAAAAATCTACAATCAAGAGTAACCAAGATTTATTAAACGTTGTCAAGTAAATTCGATTAAGGGGAAGTTGTGAGGTCAAGACTCGGACAGATCAATCTCTGAATCTGTTAAGTAATACATATATATATATAAACAATACATTTATATATATATAAACAAATATATATAAACATATATATATATATATATATATACCGCACTGAACAGTTTCCTTAAAATCTGTCAAATAAAATGTAAATAAAGGTTTATAAACCTGGTGAATATCTCTGCATTCCATTAACCATGTTTTCACTAACTCCTCCGCCATGTTTGGATCTAGCTAGTAGGCTAGCCTCCCGTGTTTTGGGGAGAGGTGTTTAGGTTGCTTGATGGGGAGGGTTGCATGATTTTACATAATCGTATCAGCAAAATGCATACCTCCCAAACTTGCCCATCAATTTTTTTACTTCGTGTAACATTTAAGGGCTGTTAGGTCGATGCATATCAAATGATAACGTACCTATAGCTCTGTCGTGGTTATCCATCTTTTGAAGATTAGCCAGTACTGGGACTCGCTCCCTATTGCGAATTCTTGCGTCTATTGCTGTCGGAATGTTCTCTAAGAAGACTCATGGAGACGTCAAAAAATCTACACAGAAAGTGTTGGATCCAAAAAAGGATGTGCTGACTCGTTTGAAACACCTGCGAATAGTAATCGGTAAGTCGCAATAAAATATTTGAAGGCTTGTTCAGTTAGCAAGCAAGCGAGTATCAGATTAGAGGTACGATCGTTTTGCGTTAGCGGTGCACTGTGGGCAGGGTTCTGGTTGTGAAGTTATATATTTCGCTTCTACCTGTTCACTTTATGAAATAAAACCAATAGTACTAATGTAGCTGTCGCTAACCGAGGGTAGCTCGGGACTGTTGATGCGGATCTTAGAAGCTGCTAGCCCTGTCTGTTGTTTCCACACATATATAGAGTCAGATAATTCTATGCACTCTGCAATTAATAGTAAGTTGGTATCGCTGTTATTAAACCAGCATTTTTGTAAAAGCCATGACAGCCCGTCATAGTCCCATTTTATATATTTTTTGAATGTGGCAACTGCGGTCCACCTTTGCGGATGGGATAACGGGGGTCGCGGCTTCGATTCCAAACATGTAGACTACTTAGGTCTAGGTTCATGATAAATATTAGTGAAGGGCCTTGAGCGCTGAGTTGTGGGGCCCTGGGAACAACCTTCCTCTGGGCATTGTCTGGAAAGCCAGACCAGAACAGCCCTATTCCCGCTGGCCCTCGGCTGTTTACATTATGAATGCCTAGACTTCTCTCTGGAGTGACTTATTATGATGGCAAACCCTCAGCTACACTGAAAGCCACGGGGCCGTCCTCCTTATAGCTATGCTAAACTCCCACAGTGTGTGTGGCCTGTGGCCTGTGAAGGTCTTGCATGATTCTGATAAAGAACAGTGTGAGAGCATGGTACCCCATGGGACATGGAAAGGAAACAGACAAGTGGTGCCCAGAGAGTGAAAACATCCTTGCTGTGCTCCACTTCAGGAACCTATTTCCTCTATTGTCCTACCAGCATCAGAGCAGTTCCTGTTCTATTGTCTTTCAACATTGCTACTGGTTTGGCTTCACACAGCATCAAGCCATTGTGGTCAGAGTGTGTTTATGTTGGTGTAAATCTGTATGTGTGCATTCCCACCATGCCTTTCACAACCCCCCCCCCCCCCAAACAGCTTGCCTCACAAACAAATTAGTTTTGCAAGATGACAAGACGTTCCAGAAACATGCTGAAATCAGTACTATGGTGTACCCATGATATCATGTTGTGGCACATATTTTGAGGTGGAGTGTAGTGTGACTTGTGAGAAAAGTGTATTTAGTGGGTGTGCGCATGTGCATGTACGCGGAGAGGATGGGTGTGACTGCATTGTAATCCTAAGGGAGTGTGTCAGGGCCCGATAGGGATCACGCATTCCAGCCTGGAGGCGAGTGTGTTACTGTTAAACCACCAGACCACTACAGTACACAGCTTCCCAGCCAACTTAACTGGATGGCATCAACAGGCTGCCCTTCAGTCCTAAACAATGGATATGTTGGACGGTCACAGCCTTATGACCTTTTGCCAAACTGAGACGAGTTTCCGAGTCCCCCTCCCACCACCAGTCCACCACAAGCTTTCACACGAACACAGCCGTTTTAGTATATCCGGCTGAAGACTCCTTGTCCTGTGTTCCAGGACGGTTAGAGATCTAGTAGCTAGTAACGTGTTTGGCATGGCACAGGGCTCTCGGTATTGTGTGTGTGTGTGTGTGTGTGTGTGTGTGTGAGATAGAGGGAGGGATAAGTTTTAGGTGCAGAGCATGCAATGTTGTGGATAACTGTCAGAGCTGAGTTAGAGCCTGGCACTGAGGGCCTCCGCAGCACTGCCAGGCCTTACAAGGGCCCTGCCAACATGCCAAAGAACAGAACACCGTGTGTGTGTGTGTGTGTGTGCGTATGTGTGTGCGTGTGTGTGTGTGTGTGTGTGCGTGCGTGCGTGTGTCTGAAAGGGAGAAGCCAAACAAATGTGCAAAAGTGAATGTGTTTCTGCACAGTGTGACTGTAACCTAAAGCTGCAGCACATCCATGTTGTGAGACCTGACAGAATAAAAACAGGCCTGGCAGCAGCCGTTATCTCCTCTACAGTGGCGGTTCTAGGCACATTTTACTGGGGGGGCTGTCCTAGGGGGGTATTTGTCCTAGGGACAAATAGTGTCCTACCTGACGTCACAATGCCGTTCCGAAGCAAGGACTTGTCCGTCGCTATGCCGACCATAAATTCCTGAGATATCTACGCGTGCTAGCAGGAAACTGTCATGGTTGCTATACTGGTTACTAGGTAGGAAGTGTTGTATTTAGGCTTATTTAAACCAGTTTATTCTACTCTACTATTTTAAATTTTTACTTGTTCGACATTCCCGAGACAGCAACGCGCAAAGGTAAAATACTTTACGTGTTGCCTTCCAGGTCTGTTAAAATTGATGCTAAATAAGTAATGTTTTTGACTAAAACAACTAGTTAGCTAGCACCAGCTATCGAAAGAGTGAAAACTTTAAATAGTAGAGTAGAATAAACTGGAGCCTGTGTGTGTGTGTGTGTGTGTGTTTATGTCCGTCTCGATGTGTGTGGGTGCCTGTTTTATCTCCACACTATCAGATATGAGGACATGTCTGTGTTGTTGGGTTCTATTTTGGAACGGCAGTGACTGCTGTGTTGTCTCTGCAGACAGCCGGCCTGTCTTCCGCTATGTGTGGGATGGGCTGAGAATAACAGAATGAGAGACGGTCTGTTCTGGGCTTTGAGAAGTCTCTCTGAGACATAACCTTTCTCAAAATCACTCGGTTTTGTTTTTTGCGCTCTCAGAAGAACGAATGAAATTTTTAGTTTCAATCAGTCAGTAAGACTTACTTACTGTAAGTCGCTCTTTAGTCATCATTTATTATTTTTTCTTCTTGCTCTTTAGTCATCATTTATTATTTCATTCATTCATTCATTTATTATTTATTCATTTATTTATTATTTATTCATTTATCATTTCATTCAGTCATTTAGCAGACACTCTTATCCAGAGCGACTTTTTGGGGCACTCCTCTCAAAAATGCTCTTTCTCTTCTCTGCAGAGAATGCTGAGCCGTGTGACCTGAAACACTTCTTTGACCAGTACTACTCCCACATCTACTATGTCTTCTTTGAGAACTTTGTCGCCATCGAAGTCAGCCTCAAACAAAAAGGTGAGATGCCTGGGCTGGGCCAGGGGAACGACACTAGAGAGGAGGGAGGAGCGGCCTTTTAACTGTTTGTCTACTTCCTTTTACCACTTCTCTGTTGCAGGTCACAAATCACAAAGGGAAGAACTGGACGCCATCCTTTTCATTTTTGAGGTAAAACTTCTACTTCCCTGTAGGAAGTTGTCTTGATAGGAAAGCCTCTGAATAAACAGGTTACGACTACAGAAACACAAAGGAAAGTTCCCCATAAACACAGATCAAACATAGCCGTAGACTCAAACCAATGACATAGAACATCTTATTATTAAGCCTACATAGGAAAGATTAATCTATGTCTGAGAGATAAACCTTGTGATGATGATATGCTATGGGTACATGGCTTAAAGGTTAAACAATAACAATCTGTGTTTTTCTACCTGCTCAGGGCCAGTACAGTGTTGAATAGTTAAGCTTTTAGTCTGTTTAGATGAAGGTGTGGTGTGACTTTGGTGTTAAGGCTTGACTAATGCCTTGACCACTGAAGCCTGAAGGCCCGAGATCTGAAGTCATGATATGGAAGATCAAAACCTGACCTTGCCTGACCCCCCCCCCCCCACACACACACATACACACACACCCACAAACACACATACACACACACACACACACACACATAAGTATCTGCCAGGGTAGTTTAGCTAAGACTCTGTGTGTCAGTGCAGTGCCAGTCAAGTTTGGGGTGAAAACAGACCTTGTCCTTGTGGTTGGTGACTCATCTATTTAACGTTCCGTTGACAGAAAATCCTGCAGCTGCTGCCAGAGAGGATACAGGGACGATGGCAGTTCCACAGCATAGGTAAAGTTCCTCACCTCTGTGGTGTCCTCTTGGGTCGTGTACATGAACTAAACGCACACCTCCCCTCCCCCACAGACAGAAAGAGTAATAATGTTTTTAGAGCATTGAGGAAACATAGTTGTATATATTCAGTTATGTTCTTGTATGCATACAAACATACAGTGTATCTATCTATCAACTGAGAAGGGTCAGATGGCTGAGCGGTGAGGGAGTCGGGCTATTAATCAGAAGGTTGTCGGATCAAATCCCGGCTGTGGCAAATTACACTGTGTCCTCGGGCAAGACACTTCACCCCACTTGCCTCAGGGTAAATGTAAATGTAGGTGGTCTCCTTTGCCACTGTGCTGAGGATCGTGTGCAGCTGGCTACACAGACCACCCAGAGCAACTGAGAGTGCCAAGGTCCTGGGTTAGAGGAGACTCAGGACGGACCGAGATCTCAGACACGCGCGCAGGCATACAGCCTATGTGCTAGCATACAGTTGTGGCCATAAGTTTTGGCAAGACAAATGTTGTGTTTTGCAAAGTTTGGTGGTTCAGTATTTGAGGAAAATGTTTTCACGTTTCTATAGAATATATATATATAATATACTTTTTTCAAGCTTTTTGGGGGCAAACATTTTAAATATATGCAAATAGTCCCCTCTTATACAGCAGTCAATCTGCTCTTAAAATCCAATCAGAATGATAGAGTGATTTCACCTGGCTAGAACTAGTTCACACTTTCCCCTGTGCTGATGATATGACTTACTGAAATAATTTTAGCAGTCATTTTATGCCAAGACCCAGCAAGCTTTGCATACACAAAACGTATGTCGCTCCCAATACATTTGGCCACGGCTGTACACTGTGGGTGGACGGCCAATGAGATGTCTCCCTCTCTCTTTCCTCACAGGGTTGATCCTGAAGAAGCTGTTACACACTGGGAACTCCCTGAAGGTACGTCTCCCCATGGTTACCTCCGAATGGAACCGCTACTTTTAAGGTTCTATCCCTTCTGTCATTTTGTCTCCTCTCCCCTTTCCTCCACACCCCTCACCTCCTCTCCGTTTCTACTCACCTCCTCCGTCTTCTCTCCTCTCCACGGCTCTCTCACACCTCTTCTCCCTCCTCCTCGCCTCCTCTCTCTTCTCTGCTGCCCTCTGCAGATCCGACGGGAGGGGGTGCGTCTGTTCCTCCTCTGGATGCAGGCCCTGCAGGGGAACGCCCTGAGAGAGCAGCTGTGTATGTTTGCCTGCCTCATCCCCGGCTTCCCCTCCCCCCTGTCAGAACTCGGCCCCCGCACCCTGGACAACCTGGTCAACCCCCCCCTCAGTCTGCTGGAGAGTAGGTGGCACCTTATACACACACACACACACACACCTTGGCACTCATTTACACACTTTTTCAGACAAATGTAGTGTACCTGGAAATGCTTAATGGTGCTTTAATGGTGCTGATTCTTAGTACTTAGTAGTTTTTTTTCTCTCTCTCTCTTTCTTACTCACCTCCTTCTCTGTTCCTGCCCTAGCGCAAGTGACCCCAGAGGAAATCAGCCCATTGGTTCCTCCCCAGTCAGGTGACAAGAACCAGGAAGACCTGACTGGCTACTTTCTGGAGGCTCTGCTCAAATACATGGTAACCCAGGTAACCGTGCTTTCTACTAACACAGCTAACATGTCTGGCCTGGACGCAGTCTTGGGCCATTACTGCTACCTACCTGTCTCTCTATCTGATTGGCTGGCTGGCGGGATGCTTGGCTGATTGGCTGGCTGGCTGGCTGGTTGTATGCCTATCGCATAATTGGTAACTTACACTCAGCAGTGCTTAAGAATAACTCTGAATGGCATTTTGCTTTTAAGGTGCTTTTGCAGATGGATGCACACACACAACACTGCAGCACATACATATGTGTGTGTATATAGTAGGTTATAGCTGTGTGTGTGTGTGTGTGTGTGTGTTCTCCCCTAGGCAAAGAGTCTGGAGTGGCGTTGCAAGGAGAACCACGAGAAAGGTTTTGCCTTCCTGTTTGGAAACTTCAAGAAGTTTTACCTTCCTCACATCTTCCCCAACTTCTCCAAGGAGACCAGCCTCTACCAGCCCATCCTGGGTAAGGAGAGTAGAGACGAGCGGGATAAGTTGAAATAGAGTAGAGTAGAATAGAAACCAGATGTCGCACAACTGACCTGTTGACCCTTTGTCCATACATAAGGAGCTGGCTTTGTCCCAAACTTAAGCACTTAAGCACTGTTGTGGTAGAGCCTGGTGTTCCAGTGTAATATAATGTATTCATTTAGCTGACTCTTCTCTCCCAAAGAGGGGATTCGAACCCACAATCTATAAATCTGTAGTCAAATTCTTGACCACTGAGCTAAACCCAGTCATGTGTTGGCATCCTCCAGAGGTGCCCCCCATCCGGGCAAAGCCGTACTACTGCGTGGTGCGCCGGGAGCACGAGAGCAGCGAGGTGGTGTACTGCACCAAGGACAGCTTCCTGCAGGCCAGGGTGATCTTCATCCGCTGGCTGGTGTCCTTCTGGCTGGAGCCCCGCTCCAACACCACCACCCACATCCCCGGGACGGAGGGGGAGAACGTGCCCAAGAACATCCAGGTAAACCAGGTTCCACGTTCTAACGGGAATCTGGACGCTCGGGAATTCAACGGTATCTCCTCGAAGTTTGTTTCTGCCTGTTAAGTAGGGATCAATGGTGGTCTGTGTGTCTGTCTGTCTGTGTGCGCGTCTGTCTTACCGTGCGCGTGTGCGCGTACCCTCTTCTCCTTCCAGCGCGCGGCAGCGGGCCTGGCAGCGCGCCTGGAGGACGGCGGCCCCCGCCATCCGGACGGCCTGGACGGGGGTGTGTCGGGGGGGGCGTGCGAGGGGGAGCAGAGCCACTCCAACACCAGCACCCTGACGGAGAGAGAGCCCAGCTCGTCCAGCCTGTGCAGCATGGACGAGGAGCAGCTCACCGACATGGAGGTGGTCCGCCGCGTGCTCTGCTGCTCCCGGACCAACGTCAACTTCATCACAGAGATCTTCCGACAGGTAACGCCTCGCGGACGGGGTCACGCATGGGGTGACGTATGTACGCAACGCCGTTTAACATAGGAGACAAAGACATTTACATTTAGTCATTTAGCAGACGCTCTTATCCAGAGCGACTTCCAGTAAGTACAGGGACATTGCCTTTGAGGCAAGTAAGGTAAAGTGCCTTGCCCAAGGACACAATGTCATTTTGTACGGCAGGGAATCGAACCAGCGACCTTCTGATTACTAGCCCGATTCCCTAACCGCTCAGCCACCCAACTTCCTGGTAAAGACTGGTAACGCACGTGGGAAACAGGCGCATAGGGAAACGCGCGGAGGGTAGCTGTTTGTTTAGGCATGTACACACACATTCAAATCCAGGTAAGGAGCTGTGTGTGTGTGTGTGTGCTCTCCCCACCTAGGCATTCCTGCTGCCCATGTGTGAGGCTGCGGCCATGAGGAAAGTGGTGAGGGTGTACCAGGAGTGGATCGCCCAGGAGGACAAGCCGGTCTTCATGAAGGAGCCAGAGGAGGGACTGAATCCCATGGCCGGGAGGAACAGCCAGGAGCCACGGGTGCCGCAGGAGAAGGAGGAGGAGGTGAAGGATGGCAGGGTGTGTGTGTGGGGGGGGGGGGGTGTGCGAGCACTGGCACACAAATGGTCGTGAAATTTAAAGTGTTGTCTGTCTCATCAGGGTGTGAATAAGATGATCGACAACGAACTGCTGGAGTACAGTGTTCATGCTGGAGTCCAACCAACTCTTCAGGTACAGTTAACAAACACCGTCACACACACACACACACACACACACACACACTCACCAGATAATTCTATTTTTAATGATCTTCTACACCACCTCTTACGTCTTCCTCCTCTTCCTCTTTCCACTCTTTCTTCCACCTCCTCTCCTCATCCTCCAGGTGTTCATCACCAACTCTTCCAACGTGTTCCTCTTGGAGCCAGCCAATGAGGTGAAGATCCTGCTGGAGGAACATGTGGACATGTGCAAGAGAGTCCTCAACATCTACCGTAGCCTGGTCATGCACGAGACCATGGACCAGAAGACCTGGTACTGACAGCTGACATCGACTAGCCCCTTGACTCCCTTAGTTCCGAAGACTGACCCCTAGTTTCTTACATACTAGCTCCTAGCTCCCATAGACACAACTTCTTCACATACTAGCAAGACTGTATATAAACTACTGGCTCTCTAGACCCTAGCTTAGACCTTCAAATTGCTATGAAACTAAGCTTTTTTTTTTACTGTGTGTGTGTGCAGGGAGCAGATTCTACTGGTGCTCCTCAGGGTAACGGAGTGCGTGATGAAGAGACCTCCCTCCATCATGCCCCAGGGAAAGAAGAGCATGACTCTATCTGGACGTCTGGCTGGAGCCGTCTTCCAGGTAACCCTGTAGTGTTACCCTGAACCAGGCCCTGAACCAGGCCCTGACCCCGACCCTGACCCCGACCCTGAACCAGGCCCTGAACCAGGCCCTGACCCCGACCCTGACCCCGACCCTGACCCCGACCCTGAACCAGGCCCTGAACCAGGCCCTGACCCCGACCCTGACCCCGACCCTGACCCCGACCCTGAACCAGGCCCTGACCCCGACCCGACCCTGTAGTGTTACCCTGACCCCGACCCTGACCACGACCCCGACCCTGTAGGGTTAGGATGACCTGGACCCTGACCCTGTAGTGTTCAAATGACCCTGACCCTGTCCCCGTGACCTGTCGTCCTAGACTCTGATCGTGGCGTGGATCAAGGGGAACCTGAACGTGTACATCAGCCGTGAGCTGTGGGACGACCTGCTCGCCGTGCTGTCCTCGCTCACCTGCTGGGAGGAGCTGGTCACCGAGTGGTCCCTCACCATGGAGACGCTCACCAAGGTCCTGGCCCGGAACCTCTACAGCCTGGACCTACAGGAGCTGCCGCTGGACAAACTGAGCGAACAGAAGCAGAAGAAGCACAAGGGGAAAGGTAGGAGGGACAGCGAGCCTCGTCTGGGATTCACAGGGGGTTCTTGTTTTGTCGTATCCCCCCTGCCTCCACCCTCCGCCCTCTCCACACTTCTTCCTCTTCTCCTTCTCCAGGCGGAGGTCTGGAGGGGCAGAAGATGGTGGTGGACCGCTCCTTCTCCAAGGGCTGGAGCAGAGACCAGCCGGGCCAGGCGGCAGCCATGAGGCAGCGCAGCGCCACCACGGCCGGCTCCCCGGGCATCGAGAAGGCACGCAGCATCGTGCGCCAGAAGACCGTGGGTCAGTGTGTGGAAGGGGGGGGGGGGTTGGGGGCCTGCCAAGCGTCTATCTAAGTATAGCTAACTTCGGGAAGGTGCTGGTGAAAGCAGGAACTGTTTGTGCCTTGCGGCGTCTGGTTTTAACCGAATTAGATTGAAACCCAGTTTCCGAGGCAACGGTTAGGGTGAATCGTAACATAGAACCAGAAGTTATTTTGTGAGAAAATCCCATGACTATTACCATATTTTGAAGTCTAGGAGGGGGACAACGCTGGTGAGAACAGGTCTCTGTCCACATGTTCCTGTGCTCTGCCTCAGTGCTGAGGCCTTCTCTCTGTCTCTCTCTCCCAGGAGCACTGCAGTCTGCCTGTCTGCCTGCTGACTTTCACTAGCTGTCTCTTCGGTCTCACTCTCTTCCTGTTCTTCCTTCCTTCTGCCCCTCCCATCACCACTTAATGACCCTCTTCTTTCCACTCTATCCCCTCCTTCCTCCTTTCCCTCCCTCTTTCCCACACTGCTCCCTCTTCTCCTCTCTACCCCTCCTTCCTCCTTTCCCTCCCTCTTTCCCACACTGCTCCCTCTTCTCCTCTCTACCCCTCCTCCCTCTCTTCCTTCCTTCCCCCTCCCCTCTCCTCTCTTCCTCCCCCTTCCTCCCCCAGCCCTGCGGAGCTGCTCCACAGGTGACAGCCTCCTGTCCTCAGCCTTTATCCGCAGTGCTAAAAGTGCTCCGGTGCTGGTCCACCCTGCCCTCCCTCTCCTGCCCGACTCTGCCCTCCCCCCACTAGCTGACCACCTGTCAGGTAGACACGTCTCCACCTGGTTCCAGCTGGATGTCTCACACACAACACACACACGTCTGCCACCCCCCCACACCCCCCCCCCTTCCTCCATCCTTCACACCTGAGTTTCTGCACCTGTTCTTCTACCTGCACAACCTTCTATCTTCTCGCGTGTGTCGCCCCTCACGATGGATACCGGGACCCAACTGTCTGTCTGCACTGCCTCGCTCCAGCCTTGTGTTTCTGCACCTGCTGCTGCCTTTCTCGTGGACCTGCATGACCTGTCTGTCTGCATGACCTGTCTGTCTGCACTGCCTTGCTGTCTTGCCTCACCCTATCCTTCACATCGACCAAGTCTGGAGTTGTTGTTTTGTTGTGGTTGCTACTGTGTTTCGTGATCTCCCTTCAGGACAGTAACCCCTGCATGTGTTTGACTGACTGCCTTTGTGACTGCCTGTGTGACTGTTAGAAGCCTGGTGCTGAATGTAATGGAGTTCTGCTGGCCAGGTGTTCCCACCCGCACATTACAGGGATAGTGCAGCTTTGCACTTGCATTTAGCTTGGATGCTGATTCAAGCATTCCCAGTCCAAGATTCCAAAACCTTCTCAGTGGAGAATGTCTATTGGAGTGAACCTTTGAGAAATGAGGCCCAGGTTTGGGACACCTCCAGGTTCCTCTGGGTCTTGTTCTGTTATATTTCTAAGTCACTTCGGATGAAAGCGTGATTGAAACGTGATATTCCTCTCAGAGGGCCCATGCTACTCCTGGAGTGGTGATCTTGGCTGTGACAAGCCGTCAGCCCAGACACAGACCCATCCTTTTGTTTGGGCCATGCCTAATAAATATTGTCTGATTAGGCCAAAGACAAGCTTCCACCAAGTTGAACAATAAAGTTATTTGAATCTAAATGACAAAACATCCCCTCTGGTCCAGAACTCTAATGTGATGAAGCAGAGAAGCTTCTAAACCTTGAAGAGGAATGCTGATGTGTCATGCTGTGTTGTGTGGTGTACAATATCATGTGTGCACAGATGTTCATGCATGAGTGAGTACAGTGTGTGTGTGTGTGTGTGTGTGTGTGTTAACCCTCTCTCTCCTGTGTCTTTAGATCTGGAGGACCCCCCTATGGCCATGGCCCCCCGCGCCCCACGAATACGCCACGCCTCCCAGAGTGAGGAAGTCCCGCCTTCTGAGGTGTTCTCTGCGTCAGGTGACCTGGAGGCCCCGCCCCCACCCCTCCCCCGCAGCAGCAGCGCCTCCGACATCATGGAGCCCTTCATCACCGATAGGGTCAAAGGTGACCTTCCTGTCCCCGAAAGCCAATCACCTTCCACTTCCTCCCCCTCCACCAACACCACTGTCCCCCCCCCCCTCGGCTCCCCCAGGAGTCCCCCTCTACACCCCACTGCCCCCCCCTCAGCCCCAGAAGGCAGAATCTCCTCCCTGGAGGGGGGCGACAGCATATACGACCACCTGTGGCTGGTATCTGATCGCTCCAGGGCAGATTCTGCCCTCGCCCAGTCCTATGAGAGAGAGGGGGAGGGAGAGGGGGAGGAAGGGGAGGATGATCTGTTTTCCTCCCTCAGGGAGTACCTGAGAGGCCAGGAGGAGATGTGGGAGGTCAGGGGGGAGGCGGGGGAGAGGGCTGCCTCTGTTCCGGCGAGGGAGGGCAGCAGTGCGTCTGACCAGACAGGAGGCGGGGTCAGACAGGTCCAGGTAGGACAGGTGTGTCATCTCCAGAACCAGGGCCAGGGAAGTGTAGACTCTGAGGAGGAGGCCATAGAGGCAGAGCAGAGCAGCATCTACGAGTGTTTGGAGCAGCAGTGTGACTGGGCGGCCACCAGGGGGGGCTCTCGCCTAGAGCAGGAGGAGCTGCAGGGCTCTGCAGGGGAAGGGGGCGCAGACGAAGGGGAGGAGCCCCGCCTGGTCAGGCAGGACGCGACCGCGGGCGAGGATGGGGTGGGGGCGGGACAGCCCCAGCACGCCAGACCCAGGCTGGTCCGGGGCAGGCCCAAGAAGCGTCACGACGGCGGGGTCCATGTCAGTTTCAGACCCTCCACTGAGTCTGTGCAGTTCCACAACCCACTGGACAGCAAGGAGGCCCACTGGAAGGCCCGCCTGCGCCGGCTCAGCCACTTCCACAGCCACAGCCTCTCCTCTGGGGACCGCCCAGGGGCCAGGGCGGGGCCCGGGGGGGCCAAAGCTGGAGGTGGTGGTGGAGGAGGAGGAGGAGGGGCAAAGGGGAAAGAGATCAAAGAAAGGTCACTGCCGGTGTCGTGGGAGGGGTCGGGCGAGGAGCAGCAGTCAGAGCAGGGGGGCGTGTCTGGATGTGGGCGTGGCCGACTAGGCCGTGCCTCCCTCTATCACCGTGGGTTACGTTCCCGGTCCCAGGAGTCGGACTCCAGTCCCTCCCGCCAGCAGGTGGCGCTGCTGGGCGGGGTCTATAAGTCTGTGGTCCACGCCCTTTCCAAGCCGCGGACGCAAGGCACCTCCCCCTCGAGGGCGGGGCGGTCAGCGGGCGATGCACCCCTCAAGGATCTCTACACCCATGTTCTGGGATATTTTGGGAGGAAGACCCCAGGTGAGGATTCCTGAAGCTCCACCGGAACACAACTACAACAAAACAACAAACAGATAAATGAGGAAGGAACAGTCATAAACACAAACAAAAAGCGTCTTTCTTTCTCTTTTTCTTCGTTCTATCTTTGATTTTTTTTTTTCTTTGCTGAATGCCGATTGGTTGATTGAATTGAAGCCTTTTTTTTTTGTGTTTCCTTTTGAAAGTAGCCCTGCCCGACCGACCGAGAGGCTGGGGTGCCCCTCTCCTTCCCTAGGATGCCCCCCATTCCTCCTACTCCAGCTTGGGGACTAAACCTCTGCCCCCCCCCCCTCCCTCCCTCCTCTCCCCCCCCCCCCCCTGTCTTGGATGCTGCATGCGGCCTCATGCCTCCCTCCTCAGACATCAGCCTTCAGCCCTCTCTCCCATCAAACACACACACACTTCAGGCACTAACCTCATCACACACAAACGCATCAGCACCTGTGACTGCTTTCCATCGAATCCACAGTAGTTGGGATCCAGTGTAAAGGTGTTCTGTAGTGTAGTGGGGGAGGTCTGGTCCTGGAGCGTAGCAGTGGGAAGACAGGCTCCGCGTGCGTCTGCGTACGGAGAGCTCACAGGAGCTGCTGCAGCTCTACGTCAAGCCTCCGGGGGGCAGCAGAGCTCTTGCGGTGAGAACTTCAGGGACTCGACAGCCCTGTGTCCCTGGGCTCATGAGCCTCTTACACGCGGGTGACTGACTAAGCGACATAAAGAGAAGGACGCCTCAAAGACGTCATTAGTTCTGGGCTGCAGCTCCAGCTGGGCCGACATCAGGGCTCCCCTGTCGACTGGAACTCCTCAGTGAAGTATCCAACACTGTCTCCTCTTCCTCGGTCCCAGCTTGGTACCACAGACTGTGCTCCTAACCTGCAGTGGTGTCTTTGTGTTGGCAGTAGACTTAATATTAGTAGATTCATATATTAAGTAATTTTAATGACTTATTTATTAATTACTGCCTAATAACCGTACTTGATTATCAATAATTTAAATCAACCAGAAGACTGGAAGTAGTCAGTCCACACTAACCAGAGACAGGACTAGCGACTGTAGGCTTACAGTAGGGTTGCTCTCATGGAAGTACACATTCAAGAGTGGACATAATCCCTCTATTGATTCTGTTTCTATGGTTACAGCTCTCTGGTTCTATCTTGCTTGACACCCCGTACTGCAAGACTTAACAGCTGTGGATGAGTGGTCACGTAACAGAGGGTAGATGAATGGATGGATGAGGGAGTTATTGGCAAATGGAGTGCGTGAGGGATGATAGATACATGGATGAGTTCTGGAAAGGAAGGATGACTGGATGGATACTCCTGATGGTGGAGTTTGCGTGTGTGGGGTGTGTGTGTGTGTGTGTTGCCCTGTGTGTGTGTGTGTGTGTGTGTCAGTCTCTGTGTCGCTAGCTGGACTAATCACGGTCTGAGGTGTGCTCATGGCCTGGACTTAACAAGGTGCTCTCTCTATTTTACATCCATCTCTCTGTCTCTCTCTTTGTCTCTCTCTCTTTCTCTCTCTCTTAACTGCATGCATCGGGTAACTCCTGCATCGCTTTACTGTTTATAATCACTTGGTTGGCCTTCCTTTGAGATGGTTCCTTTCAGCAGTTTTATTTGTTTCCTGTGTATTCTAGGTTGTGAGTTAGCTGCTGTCTTGGCATACATCTCAAGTCTGAACAACTAAACGCTCACACACACGTAGATGCTTCATGACACAGCCTGTCACAACAGCACAGTCCTGTTTCCCCTTTAACAATTGTGTTTTCAGAACGTGCTGCAGTAGAGCCGTGTCCATGGCGATAGTGACGTGTCTGTCTGTATCTGCTCTCAGCCAATAAGGAGGAGGGGAGTCAGAAGACACGCCCTGTGTCCAGCGATGCAGGAAGCACCAACCCAAACTTTACTGACCTGATGGACGAATTCATACAGGAGAGACTACGGAGCCGAGGCACCTCTGTGAGGCCACACACACCTACACACACACACCTACACACACACACACACCTACACAGACACAAACCTACACACACACACACACCTACACACACACACACACACACCTACACACACACCTACACACACACACACCTACACACACACCTACACACACCTACACACACACCTACGTACACACACATACACACACACACACACCATCCCTGTCCATAGTAGCGTATATCTCAATCATCCTTTCAAATGTGTGATCGTCAACTGCTTCCCTGCCTCCCTCCCTCCCCGCCCCCCACCCTCCCCGCCCCCCTCCTCCCAGGGTCGCCGTGGCAGCAGCCCAGGCATTCTGGAGATCCCCAAGGACCTCCCAGAGCTGCTGGAGCGGCAGGGCGCCACGCGGCCCGTGGACGACCCCGGCGTGCCCTCCGAGTGGACCTCGCCCGCCAGCGCCAGCGGCAGCGACGTGGTCAGCTCCGACAGCCAATCGGACTCCTTCAACGCCTTCCAGTATTCCAACTGCAAGTTTGAGAGTAAGTGCCACGGGTCTCTCCGCCCGAGAGAAGAAGATCGGTGATGGGAACAGAATACGGCATCCGGTGTGTGTTCTGGTCACGTTTAGCAGTCAGTCTGACCTGTTGGTGGCGCTGTGTAGATTTCAGTTTTGGCTCGGAGGCTGGCGGTAACGGATCGTTGGACCAGGACAGCCTGGGAGGGGGCGTGGCCCAGAGCGCTGACGAGCAGGAAGTGGCCAGTCTGACCACGCTCAACATGGACTCTGAGTCCAGCAGCCTCAGTCAGCACGGCCTGTCTGCTGATACTGTCACCATAACAGGTGACGACACTCACTCAATCACTCCCTCACTCAATCACTCCCTCACACTCACTCAATCACTTGCTCGCTCGCACACACGCACACTAAGTGTCTGTTCAAGACAAAGTATCCCTTGCCACCTGTGTGTGTGTGTGTGTGTGTGTGTGTGTGTTTAGGGTCAGAGAGTGCGTCTCCGATGCATTCTCTGGGGGGGTCCAGGTCCCAGACCCCTTCTCCAGCCACTCTCACTGCTGAACACACTGAACACAAAGACCTGCAGCTGGATGACAAGCTCCACCACTCTGTCCTGCAGACTCCTGATGACCTGGGTAACACAGCATCTCCCCCCCATCCCCCAAATGGCCCTCCACACACACACACACTTAAACACACTCATAACATGATGAGAACCAATGAAAGTGTGTGGGAAGGAGAGGTGTTTGTGTGTGTTAGTGCAGCTGCCAGTTAGTAGATGATGCGAGGCTCTGCCTCATGTTCAAAGCTACACATCTACACCCAGACAGGCTGTCACTGATGTCAAACATGCTCTCTCGCTCTCTCTCTCTCTCTCTCTCTCTCTCTCTCGCTCTCTCGCTCTCTCGCTCTCCCGCTCTCTCTCTGTCTCTGTCTCTCTCTCTGTCTCTCTCTGTCTCTCTCTCTCTCTCTCTCTCTCTCTCTCTCTCTCTCTCTCTCTCTCACTCTCTCTCTCACCCCTCATCCATCCAGAAGCTAGTGAGTTTCCCACGGAGGACTGCAGTGTCATGGCGGGCGGCACGCTCACAGGCTGGCACGCCGACGTCGCCACGGTGATGTGGAGGCGGATGTTGGGTATCCTGGGAGACGTCAACACCATCAAAGACCCAGAAATCCACGCTCAGGTGTTTGACTACCTGTGCGAGCTCTGGCAG
>NC_140363.1:15592500-15757500 GCF_054491055.1 Hypomesus nipponensis
AGGCAGTGACATGCAGCTAGCGTGGAACCACAGGTCAGACCTGCTTTAGTGCAGAATTTGAGGTCGGTGATCGCCTTGTTATCCGTTCATTTGTCAAATATAAGGATGTGATCACGTTTTTATATTTCATGAAGAGATTTCTGATTATTTCACCACCTGACCTTTGAGCCGTTCAAACTAGCAGGAGTTTTTTGGCTGAATTGCGAGTAATGCAAATGACAAGATCAGTACAGTCAGGGTTGCCAGGAAATCCCCCTTCCTGGTGTGTGTTCGTAACAGGTATCAGAGTTAGAACTGGAGGTGTGTGTGTGTATGTGTCGTAGCTGATATGAAGCGGTGCCTGATGTGTCCCCAGCTGGTGGTGTCTCTCCTGCTGTGCCTGCTGGACTGGGTGATGGCCCTGCCTCCACAGACCCTGCTGCAGCACGTACACACCCTCAGCCCCGACAAGGACCGCAGCGACAAGTCTGTCCTCAGCTGCATATATAAGGTTGTGTGTGTGTGTGTGTGTGACTTTATTCCTTTGCTAATGGGTCTATTATAGCTCTCTAGTTCCCTCGCTCGCTCGCACGCACGCATACACACACATACATACACACACCCACACACTCGTACACACACACGCACACGCATACACACTTGAAACTCCTCAAGACCCTATTGGTCTACAGGAACAGTACCTTTTGCTTGAGGAGCAACTAATGGGGATTCACATAAATAGGACAATTAAAGAGCAACCTCACTCGTCCTCAGAACTCTCCTCCAATCACCCCCCACCCTCTGTCTCCACGGCAACATGCCGTGTTGCTGCGACATGATAATTAATTTGATTAGTCTCTCATATCTGTGATTAGGGATCTGTCTCTCTCTCTCTCGCCCCCACTATCTCTCTCTCTCTCATGTATTTTAGACTGCATGAACCCACAATGCATATGGTGAATTTTAGCATTCTTAGATCTCTCATCATCTCTCTTCCTTTCTCCCCCTTTTCCGCACACATCTCCTCCCTCGCTCCATCCTCTTTTTCTCCCCTCCCTCCCTCCCTCCCTCCCTCCCTCCCTCCCTCCCTCCCTCCCTCCCTCCCTCCCTCCCTCCCTCCCTCCCTCCCTCCCTCCCTCCCTCCCTCCCTCCCTCCCTCCCTCCATCTTTCCCTCCTTCCTTCTTTCCCTCCTTCCTTCCTTCCCTCCCTCCTTCTCCCTCCCTCCCTTCCTCCTTCCCTCCTTCTCCCTCCCTCCCTCCCTCCCTCCCTCCCTCTCTGCAGGTGCTCCATGGGTGTGTGTATGGAGCCCAGACTCTGAGCAGCTCCAGGTACTTCCCCCTGAACCTATCTGACCTGACCAGCCCGGACTACGACCCCTTCCTGCCCCTGGAGAGCCTGAAGGAGCCCGAGCCTCTCCACTCCCCCGACTCTGAGCGCTCCTCCAAACTGCAGCCCGTCACGGAGGGTGAGCGCTGGCACACACACACACAGACCCAGATACACACACACACAGAGACACGCACACACACACTTCTGTCAGACACATGGTCTGATCTCCTCTCTCTCTGATCTCCCTTCCCTCCATCTAGCTCTCAATTTATTTACTGTCTCCTTCCACCTATCCATCCATCCCTCCATCGATCCATCATCCCTCCGTCCTTCCTTGTCTTTAGTGGAAGAGGATGGAGGGATGTTGCAGAGATGAGATGTGTGACAGAAGAGTCACAGAGTTTGGAGAATGTGCCAGTTTACTGTTATTGACACAGAGGTGTGTGTGTGTGCTTGGTGTGGGTGTGTTGAAGACTGTTAAGTCTCTGTATGGTGTGATCACGTTGATTGGACAGAACTGGCTGGTGGCACAGTATGTGTGATGGCATTGGCTATCTCTCAGTAGGGAGTCAGATAGCAATGTACTGTGTGTGTGTGTGTGTAGTGGATGTAGTGGATGTAGTGTGTGAGTGTGTGTGTCTGTTTGTGTGGCGGTATTGGTTTCCACTCAGCTTGTCTCCAGTAATGTACAGGAACCAGACTCTACATGAGTGGCCTATCTGGGAATAGATCAAGCCATAATGACATCTGATTGGCTAGATCTAGCGCTACGGCAGGCTACTCCAGGGCTCCTCCGCGGAGACTGTTCAGACATGCTCTCTCCCTGGACGCCACACGCACACACACACACACACACACATACACACACTGCTGGTCTCTAGGTTTTATCGACTGAGCAGACAGAGGGAGAGAGAGCGATCATGAGTTTGCCTTTAGAGGATTCCTGTCATGAGGTCTTCCTCCTCTTCTTCACTCTCTCTACTTGTGGCCAGTTCCCATAAGCTCGCATTCATCTCCCTCTTCAAACTTCCCCACAGTATGGCTGGGAGTCAGAGTGAGCTCTTCCATGGTGATCAGTGCTTGAGAAGGTGAAGATGACCTGTCTCTCTCTTTCTTTTGCTCTCTCGCTCTCTGCCTCCCCCCGCAGTTCGTAGTCGACTCCAGCACGGTCTGATCTCCATCGCGGCCAGGACGGTCATCACCCACCTGGTCAACCACCTGGGACACTACCCCATGAGTGGAGGGCCTGCCACGTTGACCAGCCAGGTGAGGGGGAGGGGGAGGATGAGGGAGGGATGGAGGGCGGGGGAGGTGGAGGGAGGGGAGAGGGGGGTTTAGGGGACCAAAATGTATCCAGATATGTGTATGAATCAGTCCTAATACTCCTGAATCCTCCACGCGCTGCCTCCCCTGCCAGGTGTGTGAGAGCCAGGACAACCCGTACAGTGAGAGCGCAGACCTGGGCCCGGAGCTCTTCCACTCCCCCAACCTGCAGTTCTTCTCCCTGAACGGCACCACCCTCCTGTCCTGCCTGCAGATCCGGGCCGAGGACGGCCTCCCTGGAGGGGGCATGTCGGCCGGCCTCACCACCACCCCCGCCTGCGTGCGCCTCATCGTCAGGGACATCTCGGGGAAACACTCCTGGGACTCTGCCGTGCTGTACGGACCCCCCCAGTGCCCCGGGTCCAACCCCGAGTCTGGCTGTGGGTCGGGGTCTCCCCCTGGCCACGCCCTGCTGCTGTGCAGCCCACCCCGAGAGGGGAGAGGGGGGCCGGGGGCCGGGGAGGCGGCAGTGGAGAAAGGAGAGGAGGACTCCGGGGAGGAGAGGGAGGAGGAGGGCGGGTTGGAGGAGGCGGAGGAGGAAGACGAGGGGGAGGGGCTGGAGGAGGAGGAGCAGGGGGAGGAGAGGGGGGAGGGTGCAGAAGGAGACGAGAACAGGAGAGAGGAAAGGGAGGAAGACGAGGCGGAGGACAAAGGGGTGTGTCTCGAGCTGTTGGCCCCGCCCCTCGCCAAGCGCGTGTGCAGGGAGGCGGTGCCCTCGTGGGAGGCGCTGAGAGACGGCGAGGACGCCCTGGACGAGATGTTGCTGTACCTGGGATACTCCAGGTACTCCGCTCGATCACAGACCAGGTTCCAAGGTGTGTGTATAGATATGGACGAACACGCTCGATAACGTTCGACGCCATTTTTGCTTCCTCAGCCCCGAGTGTCTCCAGCGCGCGGGCACGCCCCTCAACATCCCGGCCCCGCCCCCCACCTGCGTGTCGGAGAAGCAGGAGAATGACGTCATCAACGCCATCCTCAAGCAGTGCGCCGCTGAGCGCGACTTCGCCCGTCACCGCGGCGACGGGCCGAACATGCGCGCCATGGGGCAGAGTGAGCCCCTCCCTCAGCGGCCCCAGTCCCCCTTCTACTACTGCCGGCTGCTGCTCAACATCCTGGGGATGAACTCCTGGGAGAACAGGTACGCCCAGCAGGGGGGCCCAGCTCGTTAGGGGGGGGGGGGGGGAGGGGGGGGTGCGTCATGGTCATATCGTCACGATCATAGGGGACATTGAGGTCCTCGATGTTCCTCGTGTATAAAAGACTGGGCTAACGGGTTCTCAGATATGTGTCCGACTCAGCCCGGCTTTGAGTGGCACATGGTTGCCTGAAAACAGTGCATTGTGTTCTCATGGAGTCTGCTGAAGAGGAGAGAGACGGAGAGAGAAGGAGAGAGACAGAGAGAGAAGGAGAGAGACAGAAGGAGGGACAGAGAAGGACGGAGAGAGAGAGAAGGAGGGACAGAGAAGGACGGAGAGTGAGAGTGAGAGGGAGAGGGAGACGGAGAGGGAGAGAGTGTAGGAAAGGGATTGGGAGAGAGAGGGTGCAGGGGGGGGGGAAAGAGCACCTTTAATGATTCGATTGTCCCTGTCTGCCTGGTATTCATAGACACCATTTATTACTGAGACTAAGGCATAGCAATTCACACAGGGTGTGTTTCTTGGGCTCTCAGTGTTTGAGAGCAGAACTGTGTGTGTGTGTGTTCAAGAAGTACGTGTGTGTGTGTGTGTGTTCAAGAAGTACGTGTGTGTGTGTGTGTGATCCTTTCATGCTGTTCCCTCTCCTGCCTCTGAAATGGCTCTCTTTCAGAGGGGAAAATGAAGCCCATTACAGAGTAACAAGCTAATAAAGAGGCACGTACTCACATGGATGAAGAGAGGGGGGAGGGAGGGAGGAGACAAAGAAAGGCCTCTTCATGGAACTAGGTCTTGTATGTGAATCAGTCAGAACACATGGCTTATCTCCCTGTCTGTATGTGCTCCCTCTCTCCCCGCTCCCCTGCTGTAAAAACTAAAACCTTTAACAATAAAATAATTACCCTTCCATTCATACAGAAGTTTTCAAACACGTCCCTTTACAAGGTGCCCTGTAAAGGGTTCTGTAACATATGGAACCTTTTCTCTATGGGTTCCCAATATATATATAGACCGTGTTTGTGTTTAGAGAGTGTATACAGGAGAGAGAGAGTGAGAGAGACCCTGTAGCTCTTTACCCCTTCTGCTTTCTCTCCCCCGCACCCAGGTTCAAAGTGTTGAGTCCAGTTCGAGTGATTTTAATAGCACAGTACTGACACAATGACAACAGCTATCAGATCATGTTATTGATCTCTCTTCTGGCCTGTGTGATTGGATCTATGTCCTTCCTCGACCACTGTCCCCTGGAACCTGTCTGTTCCTCCCTGTTTCTACTGTAGCCTGCTGTCTGTCCCCCTCCTCTGTCTGCCTGTCTGTCTGCCTGTCTGTCCCCCTCGTATGTCTGCCTGCCTGTCTGCCTGTCTGTTCCCCTCCTCTGTCTGCCTGTCTGTCTGCCTGTCTGTCCCCCTCCTCTGTCTGCCTGTCTGCCTGTCTGTCCCCCTCCTCTGTCTGCCTGTCTGCCTGTCTGTCCCCCTCCTCTGTCTGCCTGTCTGTCTGCCTATCTGTCCTCCTCCTATGTTTGCCAGTCTGTCTGTCTGCCTGTCTGTCCCCTCCTCTGTCTGCCTGTCTGTCTGTCTGCCTGTTTGTCCCCTTCCTCTGTCTGCTGGTCTGTCTGCCTGTCTGTCCCCCTCCACTGGATGTCTGTCTGACTGTGTTCTGCATGAATGTATTCAAGTGCATCTGGGGGTTCTCTTCTCTAAGCAGGTTCCTGTCTCTGCTGAAGACAGCCTTGTTAGTTCCTCCAGGATTGGTCTGTTATTCCCAGAGGTTGTGACAACAACAACAAGTCGGTCAATTAGCGATGCAGACGATTTATTTCAGATTTGCAGAAGAGCGAGGAATGGGTGAGGAGAGGAGGGAGAGTTGGGGAGGAGAGTGGTTTGTAAGAATGGTCAGAAGGGAGAGAAAGTAGAAAGATAGGAATTAGGACAACACTTTTGATATTTGTCCTTTTTAAATAAGGCCTTTTTAAGATGCTTATTAGACTGACTATCTTACTAAGGCCTTCTTACCTATTAACTAACTCTTATTAGGGTTAGTTAAAATGTTACCGGAATCAGTGTCATCCCTTAACTGCTGGTCTGGTCTGTGTGTGTGTGTCTGTGTTTGTGTGTGTTTTTCCTCAGGAGTAACTTTCACCTGCTTAAGAAGAACGAGAAGCTTCTAAGGGAGCTGAAGAACCTGGACTCCAGGCAGTGGTAAGATCTCGAACCTTCTTCCTTGGAACCGCGTCCTCCTGAAGCTATGTGCCCCAAACAGGCTTGGTCTCACCATGGTTAGAACATTGTTGACTTTGTGAGGACTTTGCAAGTATTCCTCTGCATGCTCTTTATACTATATATGTCTTCCTCTCTCCCATCTCTCCTCCCTCTTCCCCTCTCTCCCTCTCTCCTTCCCTCCTCCAGCCGAGAGACCCACAAGATAGCTGTTTTCTACGTAGCAGAGGGTCAGGAGGACAAACACTCCATCCTGTCCAACACCAGTGGCAGTCAGGCCTACGAGGACTTTGTCTCTGGACTGGGTTGGGAGGTGAGGGGTTAACTAGAGGGGTTACCTACTGGTTAACTCATATGTAGGCAGTTAACTAATACTTATCTGTTTCTAAGAGGCTACCTACTAGATAATGTTTTGTAAGTGGGTAAGTCGAGCTCGAATCGCTGTCTCTGGCGGTTAACTAGTTGTTAACTAGCACTCTGTGCAGGTTAACTAGTTGTTAACTAGCACTCTGTGGAGGTTAACTAGTTGATAATTAGCTGTATTTGGGGGTTAACTCATTAGCGAGACTCTTGTCTTCAGATCAGCCTTTTCTCTCCAGTCGTTTCCTGTCGATGATGCGTTTCCTGTTCCTGCAGGTGAACCTGACCAGCCACTGTGGCTTCATGGGCGGTCTGCAGCGTAACCGTAGCACCGGCCTGACCACACCCTACTACGCCACCTCCACCGTCGAGGCTGTCTTCCACGTGTCGACTCGCATGCCCCCAGACTCAGACGACTCCCTCACCAAGAAGGTGTGTGTGTGTGTGTTTGTCCAAACGTTGTTCAAAAGTAAGCAGAGCTCAGTTAGTGGTATTGACCATTCTCCTCACACACACACATATACACAGACACACGCTTATACACACACACACACACACACACACACGTCCAGGTCTCAGCTGTAGCTCCCAGCAGGACCTGTGAACAGTAGTGATATAATAAGGTGTAAATGGTCTATGGAGCATCTGGGTGTTGGAGAGTGTCTGCTCCACATTCACACAGAGACAGACGATGAGCCTCAGAACGACCCGCACAAAGATCCACTTCACCACGACAGCAGCTGCTTTAGAGACGCGTGGTCACCTGGCGTGGCACCTCCTCCGCTTCCGTCATCCGCCGCTTTCTTCCGGTTGTTCCTTCAGCGTTTTCTCTCCTCTCTACTGTCGGTCTCTGTTCATTCTCTCTCTTCTTCTCTTATCCGTGGCTCTCCCTAGCTTCCTCTTCATCTCTTTGTCTTTTTCTCCCTCTCTTTCCTTTTCCATCTCTCTCCCTCTCTCTCTCTCCCTCTCTCTCTCCCCCTCTTGTTTCCTCTCTCCATCTCTCTCCATCTTGCTCTCTCTGTACAGTGTCTCTGTAGGTATGTTTTGTTTGGCTTTGCCCTGATCTAATCAGTGACAGCATTAACTCGGATGAGTGTGTCCTGCTGGGGGCGTGCAGGGGATGGGGCGGGGGGGGGGGGAGGGCGGAGGGGAATGTCCGTAGATTGTACCGTGATTGGTCATTCCAACTGCTTCCTCTCGTCTTTTCTTCATTTCTCTTGTCTGTTATTGTGTGTGTGTGTGTGTGTGTGTGTTGGGATCAGAGTGTGTTCGGTCATGTTGAGAGATGTGAAGACAGGAAGGAACTCGATAGAAGGGGGAGGAGGGTGGGGGGAGGGTCAGGGGGGAGGAGATGAGAGGAAAATAGAGGATGAGGTGGACGATGGCATTGTGTGTAAGATTGCGCACTAATTGTGTCGTCGTAATGAGCTGTAATAAGCTGACTCGCAGTAAGCTGGGAGGTTTAATTTCCTACCGATTGTTCTTCAGGGGTGAAGGGGAGGGAGGGAAAGGAGGGATGGTTGAATGGAGAGAAGGGTGAAAGTAAGGAATTTGGTTCAGGAGGTTGTTTTGGAAGGAGAAAGGAAAAGAAAGTGGCGGGGGGGGGGGGGGGGGTCCCAGTGTTTTATCAGTGTGATATGAAAGGCTTAATAAGAGCAGAGACAGGCTGCCAGCTGGTGGGAACTGTGTGTGTGTGTGTGTGTGTGTCAGAGTGAACACTTCCTTATTCACACCAGTGATAACAGCATACACACATCACCCTACTGCTACTGCAGTCTGGTTAACGAGCTCTGCTTTGGTAGGAGAGAGAGACACACACACAACTTGAATGTACTGTATTACTAACACATCTAATAGTACTATCCCTAGTGTAGTAATGCACCCCCCCCACACACACACACTCTTATCCTGTCCTAGCCCCCCCTCCCTCCCTCCCCCATTGTAGGATGAGAGACACTTGAAACAGCCTTTCATCACACACAGACACACACACACACAACATGCTGCCACACAAACTAAACTGCTGCTATAAATGATTTGAAAGCACCAGTGTAATGTGTGGTTGTACATAGTGAGTGTGTGTGTGTGTGTGTGTGCGCGTGTCTATTAATGTGTGTGTGTGTGTGTGTGTGGGCCATCAAGCCCCGTGGCGGTGGTCGTTCTAGCTGCTCCACATGGCCATAATGTCCTCTAATCAGATCTGTCCCCTGCTTCCTGCTTCCTGGTCCTGAGCCTATCAGCAAAGCACAGGAGCTGATTGGATTAGCCTGTCTGGAGAAGACAGTAGCCACACACTGATCTGAAGATAAAGGCACCAAACCTGGTTAGCTAGACACTACAGCGTGTCAGCTCGGAGGCCAGGCCAACACACACACACACACACAGTTATAGCCACACGCACACATCGACACATTCACAATGAATGTGGCAGGGTAGATAACCAACAGAAAGGGCAGGAGGGAAACTGGGAGAAGGTGGGGGAGAGTAAACGGGTGAGGAGAGAAGATGGGGGATAAAGAGATGGATAGTGTTAGATAAAGGCTAGGAGAGTGTGTGCGTGGGTGATGGTGAGTGTGTGTGTGTGTGTGTGTGCGTGGGTGATGGTGAGTGTGTGTGTGTGTGTGTGTGTGTGTGTGTGTGGGGAGGGTGTAGATGGGCCCCCGGCCAGGCCTGGTGACAGCCAGGGTCTGTGTGGCCCTCGGGAGTGATGGAGTGAGCAGGAGACGGAGGACAAGACGGAGTGCGCCTGTAATACGGAGGAGGAGGAGGGGAGAGATGGATGGAAGGAGGAGGGGAGAGATGGATGGAAGGAGGAGGCCAGAGATGGAAGAGAAAGCGAGGGGGAGACAGGGATAGAAGCAGAGATGGAGATGGTGTGGTGGAAGGAGGGCTGAGAGATGCAGGTGGAGGAGAGAGAGGGACGGATGGATGGATGAGGTAGGGAGGAGGGAGCGAGGCAGGTGCAGCATCACCTGGCTGTCACACGTCAAGGTTAATGACTGGCTGGACCTGGAGCTGTAGACAGACGGCCACTGGCCTCCAAGAAACTGGGGGAGGGGTGGGGGGGAGGGGTGGGGGGAGGTCATGTGATAAAGAGAGACAGTGAGTGAGTGAGACAGACAAAGGGAGGGAGACCCACGTGACTTTTCAGTCTGACAGTCTGAATGCGATCAGGGTGAACAAGAACAAACTTCTGACTTGACCTGACTTCACAATACTCCCCTCTCCCCTCTCTGCCTCCACCCTCACTTCCATCCCTTCTCCTCATTAACCTGGGTGATGGTCACACTCCAAAACATGTGCGAGAAAACGGTCATTTTGCGTTGCGTTAACATTAGCGTACTTTATTTACATACGGAGCTGATGATCTCGTAATCAGACCCTGTCTTTCTTCGCCCCACGCCCATCCTTCCCTCCACAGTTGAGGCACCTGGGCAACGACGAGGTCCACATCGTGTGGTCGGAACATTCCAGAGACTACCGCAGAGGCATCATCCCCACTGAGTTTGGAGACGTGCTTATTGTCATCTACCCCATGAAGAACCACATGTGCAGCATTCACATCCTCAAGAAGCCTGAGGTAAGGTTCTGGAACTGGAATGTTCTAGTTTCCGTGGCTTGAGGGTTTAGGAGCCGGAGTGTGCTAGGGCTCGAAAGTTCTGGAATCTTGGGGGTTCCGGAGGATTCTAAAACTTGAATGTTCTGTTTTTTTTTTTTGTTGCAGTAAACGTGACTAATAGAGCCAGGTAAAAGTCCCCATGTTTCTGTTGTCTGGTCCAGGTGCCGTTCTTTGGCCCCCTGTTTGACGGAGCCATCGTGGATGAGAAGATCCTGCCCACGATGGTCAGAGCCACCGCCATCAATGCCAGCCGAGCCCTCAAGTCCCTCATCCCCCTCTACCAGAACTTGTATCCTTTCATCATCCCTCCCTTTCTTCTAAACCACACCCTTCATCCTTCCTTTATCCATCTGTAGATCACCTCAGCCTATAGGGACAGTCTAACATGTTGATGTTTGTTCTTTTGTGCAATTGCTGGTCGTTCTATGGAAACCATGCCAAGTGTTCTTTTTCACGATGGGCTATGATGTAATGACATGTGTTCCTTTAGTTTGCGCTTTTGTCCATGTGGCGTTCGGTGGGAGGGATTTGATAATCACGTTATGATCTGCGTTCAATATCTCTACCAGTCCAGCCCTATGCTGTCTGTGTGTGTGTATGTGGGGTTTACAGCTGTGGTGAAGTGGATGTGTATGCATGTATGGATCCATAGTGAAGTAGAACAAATATAGAGCTGTTGTGTTGAGAGTGTGCTCAGACCAGGTTGGGAGAACAAGCTGAATACGTATCGATTTCTCCTGTCTCCTTTGAGTCTACACAGAGACTACACACACACAAACACACACCAAAGTCACTGTGACCATTGGTCGTTGTCCCCTAACAATGATTTGTAGCAATTTGCTTTTGAAATGCTTCACTCCCAACTCCTCCACTCTCTTTTTCCCTCCATCTCTCTCTCTCCCTCCCTCTCTCTCTCCCTCTCTCTCTCTCTCCCTCTCTCTCTCTCCCTCCCTCTCTCTCTCCCTCTCTCTCTCTCTCTCTCTCTCTCTCTCCCTCTCTCTCTCTCTCTCTCTCCCTCCCTCTCTCTCTCTCTCTCTCTCTCTCTCTCTCTCTCTCTCTCTCTCTCTCTCTCTCTCTCTCTCTCTCTCTCTCTCTCCCTCTCTCTCCCTCTCTATACTCTCTATCTTCTAGTATTCACAAGAACTAATTAGGCCATTGTAACAATGAATATATTCATCATCTAAGATGCAAGGTGCCATTTTCTACCAACAAGAACATTGTTAGCTTCTGTGAATAATGAAAATAACCTGAAATGCACCTGGTTTGTCCTGCTGCCTTGCAGGGCAGAAAGTATTGTCATTGTACCTTTATCTCTCCCTATGGCTGTCATTATGTCCTTATCTGCTCTGTAGAAAAGAGCAATGAGGACCACTCACACTATCAGGGCTTCTGAGGTAGCCCTAAATGCTCCAACAGCCCCCTCCCCTCCCCCTCCTCACCTTTCTCACCCGTCTCCTCCCTCCCTTTCTCTCACCCCTCTTTTCAGGCTTTCGTCTTTTCAAATATATAATACAGCGAGAAAACAAAGGCGGGATGGAGAGGGGGATGAGAGGGGGGGTGAGAAGCCATTCGCATCTTCCCTGTCCCCGGAGCGAGGGAGCAAGGCAGGGAGGGAGGGAAAGATTGTTTGGCTCAGCTTGAGACGTAGCTCTCGGCAGTCTCGTCCATCTGTGTGTCGCCGGGCTGATCTGACTGTGTGTGTGTGTGTGTGTGTGTGTGTGTGGCTCGATACTGGACTGTGCTATTGATTGGCATGAGTCTCAGGTCGATGATCCTGACAGCCTGAATTACAGTAATCTGTCATTATCGACGGATGTCTCCCTGCACTCACTCCATCTCTCCATATCTCTCATCTCTCCACCTCTCACTCCGCGTCTCCCTCTCTCTCGCTCTCATCTCTCTTGCCCCTGTGGCTCTTTGCGTTCTCTCTCTCTCTCCCCATTTCTTTGTCAGTTTCTTTTTCGTTTCCTCTCCTCCACAGTCTTTGGTTCTGTCTCTCCTGGCACCATGCGTGTCAGAGGGATGGTAAATGCCTGCTAATTGTTCCCATGTTAGGAATGATGGATGAGGGAGTTTGAAGCTACTTTTTGGCCTGAGCCAATGGGACAATGTGTGTGTGTGTGAGAGAGAGAGAGAGAGAGAGGTAGAGGGAGAGAGGGAGAGAGAGAGAGGTAGAGGGAGAGAGGGAGGTAAAAAACTCTGAATACCTGCCGTTTCTCAGCTGTACCTGTTGATGAGGAGGGGAAGAGCTAGCGACCAAACCCCCACCATCTTGTCTGGTTGATGGGCTACGCAGCTCGGTGAAGGAGAGAAGAGAGCTCATTCCTCCAGTGCGGCCGCAGAGCTGAACTCACCACACATATTGATCGAACTGACTAGGATCATTATGGCACCATCATTATCACCTGTTCCTGTGGGTCTGTCAGAAGGATGGACTGGGAGGTAATGAAAGAATTGCTTTCTCCTCGTTTCCCCTCTCTACCCTCTCTTCCTATTTCTCTGTCTTTCATTTCCTTCCTCTTCTCTCCTCCACCCCACTCTTCCTTGCTGTTGCCCTCTTTCCTCTCCCCCTCTCCCCTCCTTGGCCCCCCTCCCCCAGTGCCAGGCCTTGCCCCCCCCCCCCCTCGTCCCAGGCCTTGGCCCCCAGGCTGGTCCATCTGCCTCCTCTCCTCTCTGATCCCTCATCCACCATGACTGTGAAATTCCCCTCTGGAACACACACTTACACACCAACACGCTTGCACACAAACACATTTGCACACATTCACAGCAACACTGGTACAGGAGCAGATAGCTAAGGCCTGGCCACACACACAGTCAGGCAAACCCACCTACCCATGTACTTCTTATGCTCTCTTTCTTTCTTTTACAAACCAACACACACACACACACACTGGCTCCCACACACACACACACACACACACACACACACACACACACACACACACACTGGCTCACACACACACACTGGCTCACACACAAACACACACACACACACACACACACACACACACACACACACACACACACTGGCTCACACACGCTCTACAGTATGTGCCAGACGGCCATGAGCAGCTCTCCTACCCAGCTCGTATCTCAGATATCAGGCAGCTCCAAGAGCAATCCAGGGCAGTGCGTGTGTGTGTGTTGGGGGGATGGGGGGGCGTGGGGGTGGGTGATTGTCTTAGAAAGCCACCACCACCTCCTTTGGCCAAGAGAACTGCTGCAAGAAACCTGCTCCATTCGCACACACAGAGCCCAGATGCTGGGCGTGTAGCAGCTAAAAAGTTATTAGTGTGTGCTGGTCTGTCATTTGAGATGGTGGTTTGGGAAGTCAGAAGTATGTAGGGGTGTATTTAGTGCGCACAAGGCCGTGCTATGGGATTGTGAGTAGTAGTTGGTACGGTAGAATGCAGTTGTTTGTGCATTTTGGTCAGGAGCTGGTGTGTAGCAGTCAGTATGCAGTAGTTAGTACAGTAGTTGTTAGTGTGTGGTAGTCGTAGTGTGCGGGCTGCAGGTTGGCCATATGTGAAAGCAGCGTGACCACGCTGGAGCACTGCTAGAATGTTTGGCTGGGATTAGGCATGGTTGACCTGTCTGGTCTCAGGGGCATCCGCCACACACACACACATATACACATACGGCATACACACACACACATCACACCACACCACACACACACACACATAGCATATACGCACACACATGCATACGCACATAGTTGAACCAGACAAAATTGCATACACATGCATACGCACATAGTTGAACCAGACAAAATCGCGCGCACACACACACACTCCATGATGATTAGTGCACGGTGACCTGTTTGGCCTGGGGGCAAGCATCTAGACCTCTACAGCTGGTCCACCATGTGGTCCAACCGAGCTTGATCACTGAGGACACACACAGCCTATGGTCACACACACGCACACACTCTGTAAGGCCCTGTGTGCGAGGAGGGGCCAGGGTGTGTGTAGCAGGTTGGAGTGTAACTGTGTGAGCTGCAGTCACCTTCCATCTGTTAGGGGGTGATTGTGGAGCTGTGACACAATTTTGGAGACACACACACACACTAAGCTGCTTCCCCACTCACCCTGCCAGTCCAGTTGTGAGCGTGTGTGTGTGTGTGTGAGTGTGTGTGTGTGTGGCTGGCAGAGCTAGCTGGAGGACTGCTGGGGTCAGCATATGGAGGAGTGTGATAGTGGAGGGGAACAGGCAGCACTGGGTCACTGCCGTGCTCTGATGGAAGCTCCAACAACTCACGCACACACACACACACCTCTCTCTCTCTCTCTCTCTCTCTCTCTCTCTCTCTCTCTCTCTCTCTCTCTCTCTCTCTCTCTCTCTCTCTCTATGTCTCTCTCTCTATGTCTCTCTCTCTATGTCTCTCTCTCTTTCTCTCTCTATTTCTCTCTCTCTCACACACATACACACAGAGGCAAATATACCAAATATGTGCACACATACCGTCTCTCACATGTGCACACTCACTCTCTCCCGCTCTTACACTCACATACACACACACAAGCACAGTTCCAAAAGCAGCCAAACGCCTAACAGGCAGAGCAGCCCCTCTGCCAACTCCCACAATAGGCCCCATTGTCCTAGTAACGCTGGGCCTGCTGGGCCGTGTGTGTGTGTGTGGGGGGGGGGGAGGGGGGGGGGGGAGGTAGTGCAAGTAGTCACTAATTGTTTCCTCTCACAGTGGAGAGGGGGAAGTAAAACTAAGAGAAGAGAAGGAGGATCACAGCTTACTACTCTGTGAGGGGGAGGGGGGGATACGTTGGGTATTTACTGTCTCTCTGGATAAGAGTGTCTGCTAAATGACTAAATGTAAATGTATACGTTTATTTGTGGGCGTGTGTGTGTGTTGGTGCACACTTGTTCTACCTGTGATGTTGACAATCTGTTATAATCACTACTAATGCGAGGAGAGGTCACCAGCTGGTCTAATATGATTCAGTTTAGATTACAGATCTTGATCTTGATGGTGGCTGAGTGTCTTAGGAGGCAGGATTACATGTGGCTCTGGGGTCGAGTGTTTGCCTGCAGACCTAGAGGACACCGGTTCAAATCCACTTCTGTACGTTGCATAACTAATTAACACTCACTTATTATTATTCTAGAAGGCACAAAGCACAGATCAAAGGGAATAATTGTGTAGTCTTAAGTTCGTTAGGGGCCCTTCGTAGAAGAAACTGTGTTGCTATTGGTAGATATTATTTTTGATCATTGTTCAGAATCCTAAGCGCGTTAGAATGCTATGGTAGCTGCACTCCTAGTCCTTGACAGTTCCGGTGTCTTACACCGTAATACAATGTTAGGGTGAGTTCGCTTTTCTTATTTGTCTTTCACCGGTACGCTCAACCCATTGGAACAGTCCCAGAGAGAGACAGCTTTGACATAAATCCTGTTTGTCCAAACTACCCCAAGTGTTTCCAGCAGGTGATCCTCAGACCGGGGTACAAAGTAGCCAAATGAGCCGGTTCCATCCAGGGGCGGTTGGGAGGTTAGACAACCTGTTTCTTTTGGGGGGGGGGCCCCCCTCTGTGTGGGGAAAGTGGGTAAACAAGATGATCCCAGAGGTGGGGGCTGTGAGGGGGGGGGGGGGTGGAGGAACGGACTGACGAGGTGTTTAGGATTCGTGGTGGGTTGCCTGCAGGAGAGGAGAGACGAGTCAGATCAATGTAAACAAAACGTGTATGTGTGTGTGTGTGTGTGAGAGAGAGATAGATGAGCTAGCTGAGAGCGACTATAACCCAAATCAATGTAAACCTACCTGTGACTAGTCTGATCCCATGAGCGGCGGTACCTGCTTAGGCACGTGCGCACACACACACGCACACACACACCCCCACACACACCCACACACACACCCACACACACACACACACAGGCTAATACTTTATATCACTCCTGTGATGTACTGTGTCGTGAATAAAGGGTGAGAGAGGCGCTGATGACACGGTGGATGTGTCCTTTCTGTGGTCTGTGATTGGATCATGGAGGACGGAGCGCATGCATGCGTCGCTCCCCCTCAGCGGTTATGTCTTTCCTAAAAGACGAGTGTGCTCGCAGCAGACGGGCCTGGATGGAACTGACATCTGCCCCCTCTCTAATTCCAGATTTATTATTCTGAGGTGGCGTACATGTGCATGGGCAATTTGTTCACGTCCACATTAAGCGCGGGCGCGTCAGGCCGTGTGTGTGTGTGTGTTTGCATGTGTACGTTGGTGTGAGAACCTGCCATAACCACATTAGGGTTGTCTGCTACACCTTAAACGTTAGATAAACGTTGTATTGGTGAAGGCAGTGGGAGGCTGAACGCCCTGCAGGGGGAGGGAGGGGGGGGGGGGGGGGAGTGCTAGATTTAGCAGGTCAGGCCGGCAGCCATATCTCACTGGCCTCTATTGGGTTTGGGACCAGATTAATAGGAATGGATATGGTGGTGGAGACCAGCCTTAGATCTCACTGTGTGTGTCTGCCCTCAGGCAGCTGAACATTAGGCCAGTCCTCTATCTGTTCTCTCGTGTGTGTGTGTGTGTGTGTGTGTGTGTGTGTGTGTGTGTGTGTGTGTATCTGTCCTCTGATCTGTGTGCCGGGGTGCTTGGCTGGAGTGATGCAGCATGCAGGCTGGGCCAGCTAATACAATCACTGCTAGGCCTCACTATCGCCACCATCAGATGGGGCATAAACCGATTAGACTGCACTTCAGGGCACACATAGATTTCTGTAATTACAGTCTGTAAAACTCCTCAAATTCAATTATTTATCTGATGTTTTTCTCTCTGTTCTGTGTCCCGCTGGCCGGAGGGAAGAGAGGAGAGGATGGGGGAGGCAAAGGGAGAAGGGAGGGAAAGGAGAGGAGGTGAAGGGAGAAGGGGGAAGGGAGAAAAAGGAGAGGAGGTGAAGGGAGAAGGGAGGGAAAGGAGAGGAGGTGAAGGGAGAAGGGAGGGAAAGGAGAGGAGGTGAGGGGAGAAGGGAGGGAAAGGAGAGGAGGTGAAGGGAGAAGGGAGGGAAAGGAGAGGAGGTGAAGGGAGAAGGGAGGGAAAGGAGAGGAGGTGAAGGGAGAAGGGAGGGAAAGGAGAGGAGGTGAAGGGAGAAGGGAGAGAAAGGAGAGGAGGTGAAGGGAGAAGGGAGGGAAAGGAGAGGAGGTGAAGGGAGAAGGGAGGGAAAGGAGAGGAGGTGAAGGGAGAAGGGAGGGAAAGGAGAGGAGGTGAAGGGAGAAGGGAGGGAAAGGAGAGGAGTGACCAGAAGAAGTGGAGAGCTCGGGACACAGATATGGTGTTTGTGTCTGAAGTTACGCTGCCCTGGCCCCAGTCTCTGATGACAGAGTCAACTGCAGTCAGACTTCTGGAGAGGAGAATTTACTGGTTCACTCCGAGGTGTATGGTAGTTCATAAAAATCTCTGGAAGTTTCCCTTCCTCTAGACCTGCCTGGCCAGCCCCTGACCTGCTTATCATGAGTTGTGTGTTTTCTAAAGGCATGGTTTGTTTTGTTTTTGTGCAGTTGGCGTGCATGTGCGCACAATATAAGTTTAAGATCTGTGGCTTTGGTCCGAAAACACACAAGTTCCAACGTATCCCTGTAGAGGTTTGGAGATCACCTACCTACTACTATCCTCTGTCTCTCCCTTTGTGTCTCTGCCACTCTGTGAACTGGTCTGGCTACAGAGAGGAAGGAAGGAGATGAGATGTGTGTGCGGTGGGGGGGGATGAAGAAAAGAAAATGCAGGAGAGATCAATCTGTGGCCTGTAAGCAGTAGCAAGCTCATCGTGGTAATTTAACACACTGCCAGAGAGTGTTCCTGGCCTCTCTGGCTCCACGCAGCGCCGAACCCAGAGACAAGCCGAGCGCCCCCTCACATCTAATGTGCTAACAAGCTCTCCTTCCCTCGTCTCCTGCCTGGCAATGTGCCTGCGCCCTGCGAGGAAGCGACAGAGGAGCGAGAGAGGAGCATGGTGACAATGAGGCACACGGCAGGTGGGGGAGAGAGAGGGAGATGGGGGAGGGAGGGAGGGGGGCGCAAGCACTTCTCCCCTCTGCCTTTTCATCAGCAGGGAAAATGAGTTTCTGGTAATACACAAAAGAGGCTATTCTCCTCCTCTCCTCCTTTACTTTCCTGTCCTCCTCCTTTCCTCCGCGACATTCTGTCTCTTCAGCTTCCGTCTCACTAAGTCTCTCTGCAGACGCGTTCTTCCCTTGAGAAGCCGTTAAGCACAAGGTTCATCAGCATAGCTCTTCCAGCAGGTTTACAGCAGGGCAGAGCCGTGGCAACGAGCAGTTTTCTCCTCGCCTCTCTCTTTCCCTCTAGTTCGCAAAGAGCGAGGGGATTAGTTGTCGTGGCGACAGGATGGCATTAGTGGCATGTGGCGTTGGTCGGTGAGGGGACACACGCAGAGCGAGGGAGGGAGCCGTAGAGGGACAGAAGTAGTGGAGGAGAAAAGGATGCTATTAACTATCCCAGCAGTGTGGCTTTCCCTGCTGCTGCTATCAACTCTCAGGTCAAGTACCCTACCCCTGGGCTGTGGTCTATAGTGTATACTGCCTTTGTATGCCCCTGGGCTGTGGTCTATAGTGTAGACTGCCTTTATATGCCCCTGGGCTGGGGTCTATAGTGTAGACTGCCTTTATATGCCCCTGGGCTGGGGTCTATAGTGTAGACTGCCTCTAAATGTCCCTGGGCTGTGGTCTATAGTGTACACTGCCTTTATATGCCCCTGGGCCGGAGGCTAAAGTGTAGACTGCCTTTATATGCCCCTGGGCTGTGGTCTATAGTGTATACTGCCTTTATATGCCCCTGGGCTGGGGTCTAAAGTGTAGACTGCCTTTATATGCCCCTGGGCTGTGGTCTATAGTGTAGACTTTTTGAAGGGTCCAAGCTCTGAGTTTAGTTCATAGTAGGAAACGGGTTCAACCTGAACTTCATCAACATCTTAATGTTAAATTGAGATTCTGACTTAAGCACCTTTCTGCATGGCGTTTGTTATGTAGAACCTGGGAGGTTTTCTCTCCGGAACAAGGTTCGGTATGTGTAGACAACAAGGTCATGACAGTCTATGTTTAATAAAGCTCTTTGTAGCCAGGAAGTGGGGAACAGAATCAAGTGTAGGTAGACTGACTCACGGTCTGATGGAGGGGTCGTTCTGAGAGGAACGACCAAACCTGAACTAGATTAGTGTCGTGGTGGGTTAGGTGTGAACCCTGTTCAGTGCCATGTGTGTCAGTCAGACCTGATGTCAGTGTGACACGTTTCCTGTTCCTGTTGAGCGCTAAGTGCCCCCCTCCATGAGGCAGGAGGTCTGGAGGTGTGACGATCAGAACCCTGGGAAGGCATATCAGTCATTACTAACTCTCGCACACACACACACTTCATGAAAACCCCCAATGCATACAGATATTATTCAGCTTGCTGTCTCCCTTTCTCCCTCCTTCTCTGTCTCTCACTCAATCATTCACTGTCTCAAACACACACACACACACACACGTACATGTCTTAAGGCCTTGAGCCCAACAGAGCAGGAAGTGAAGTGATGGGAAACAGGAAAAGGCAATCGGCAGGTTTTGTTCCCCCTCTGAGCAGTTCCTAACACACACTTTCACACACACACACACACACACATTCACTAAACACACATTCACATACTGTGTCTAACACACACACACACACACACACACCCTGTGTGTGAGAGACACTGCTAGAACACTGTTAGTGTTGTTCTTCTGTCAGTTCACCCCAGGTGTCTCATCACCCGCACACACACTCCTCCTGTGATGCTCTTGAAATAACCTCTCCCCTCTCTCACCCACAGCACGGCGCTTGCCTTGTGCCCCTGCCCTCCCCTGCTCTCTGCACCCCTCCTCACCCTGCCCTCCCCTGCTCTCTGCACCCCTCCTCACCCTGCCCTCCCCTGCCCTCCCCTGCTCTCTCTGCACCCTGCCCTCCCCTGCTCTCTCTGCACCCCTCCTCACCCTGCCCTCCCCTGCTCTCTCTACACCCCTCCTCACCCTGCCCTCCCCTGCTCTCTCTCTGCACCCCTCTTCACCCTGCCCTCCCCTGCTCTCTGCACCCCTCCTCACCCTGCCCTCCCCTGCTCTCTCTGCACCCCTCTTCACCCTGCCCTCCCCTGCTCTCTCTACACCCCTCCTCACCCTGCCCTCCCCTGCCCTCCCCTGCTCTCTCTGCACCCTGCCCTCCCCTGCTCTCTCTGCACCCCTCCTCACCCTGCCCTCCCCTGCTCTCTCTACACCCCTCCTCACCCTGCCCTCCCCTGCTCTCTCTCTGCACCCCTCCTCACCCTGCCCTCCCCTGCTCTCTCTCTGCACCCCTCCTCACCCTGCCCTCCCCTGCTCTCTCTGCACCCCTCCTCACCCTGCCCTCCCCTGCTCTCTCTACACCCCTCCTCACCCTGCCCTCCCCTGCTCTCTCTCTGCACCCCTCCTCACCCTGCCCTCTCTCTGCTCTCTGCACCCCTCCTCACCCTGCCCTCCCCTGCTCTCTCTGCACCCCTCCTCACCCTGCCCTCCCCTGCTCTCTCTGCACCCCTCCTCACCCTGCCCTCCCCTGCTCTCTGCACCCCTGCCCTCCCCTGCTCTCTCTGCACCCCTCCTCACCCTGCCCTCCCCTGCTCTCTCTGCACCCCTCTTCACCCTGCCCTCCCCTGCTCTCTCTGCACCCTGCCCTCCCCTGCTCTCTCTGCACCCCTCCTCACCCTGCCCTCCCCTGCTCTCTCTCTGCACCCCTCCTCACCCTGCCCTCCCCTGCTCTCTCTGCACCCCTCCTCACCCTGCACCCCTCCTCACCCTGCCCTCCCCTGCTCTCTCTGCACCCCTCCTCACCCTGCCCTCCCCTGCTCTCTCTGCACCCCTCCTCACCCTGCACCCCTCCTCACCCTGCCCTCCCCTGCTCTCTCTGCACCCCTCCTCACCCTGCCCTCCCCTGCCCTCCCCTGCTCTCTCTGCACCCCTCCTCACCCTGCCCTCCCCTGCTCTCTCTGCACCCCTCCTCACCCTGCCCTCCCCTGCCCTCCCCTGCTCTCTCTGCACCCCTCCTCACCCTGCCCTCCCCTCCTCGCCCCTACGCCCCAACTATCTCTTTCTTTTCTCTTTTCTTTTGTATCTCACAACTTCCTTTCTTTTTCACCTGCCGCCCTCCTAACGTATACTCTCTCTCCCCCTCTCTCTCTCTCCCTCTCTCTCTCTATGTCTCTCTCTCACCCCTTTCAACCCTTCTCTTTTGTCCTTCTCTATACCTTTCACCCACATTCCCGCTTTTAGTTTTCTCTCTCATTGTCTCTCTCCCCCCCGTCTCTCCCACTAGAGGAACCTCACCCCCCCCCCCCCATCCTCTCCTCTCTCCTCTCCATGTCAGTTCATATTCTACGTCTTAGTTAATCCAATCGTCTCCATTAACAGAATCTCATCATTCTAAACCCATAATATGCTGCAGCCTAATGCAATACAGGCCATTTACCCAATCCCATCATTTTCTCTAAAGTGGATCACCAGGACAGTAAAGGCCATCGCCGGCCCATGTCAGCCTCTACCTCCACTGTGATAGGTGGATAATACAGTTGTGACATTATGGGATGTCTGCCCTTACCTAGGAGCCTGTAATGCTCCCTGATGGTTGCCATTAGGAACGGAGAGAGACTTTCTGATGGAGAGTTATGGAGTTCATTAAAGAAGTGTTATCAAGGTAGAGGAAGAGGCAGGTCTGCAACCAAACAGTTGTTAGTTTGAATCCCTGCTAAACAGAGGCTGAAATGTGGTAAATGGACTGCGTAGAGGTTTAGGTTAGACAGTTACTGTTGGAACAGGGCCGCTGCCAGACAGTTGGAGTGGATTTGGTTCAAATCCGTGGTTCAGTCAGAACGTTATCTCTGCTAGCAGTGTTGTTTTTCCCTTGACCTCTGAACCCAGCTACGAGGAGAGAGCGCGGTATCTAGAGACTATCGTCCAGCACCACCTGGAGCCAACCACGTTTGAGGATTACGCTGCCCGAGTCTTCAGTCCCGCCCCCTGCCACCACCTCTCCTCCGACTCAGGTAAACCACGCCTCCCTCCCAGCCTTAGACCAATCACGGTTGACCTCTCATCTTCCATCTGCAGACTCACCCAATCAGGCGGGGCCTCACCTGTAAGTTCACCAATAGGGACACAGCTTACCGGAAGCTGTAGTTCTAAGAGAGGATGGTAAAATGAGATCCTGTCCGTAGATCCTTTATTTCCTAGCACTCCACCTGTCTAACTCTGAAGAGGTTAAAGTCATAATCCGCAGTTTTGCGTAACTGACCATCTCTCTGGGGTTGGGGGCCTGGGAACAACAACAGCACTCCTTCTGGAAGCTGTGTTTGTAAGCAGAGCTGGAGCACCCTGCTCCTTTTTCAACTGCAGATCATGACTTCATAGGAGCGCTTAGTAGATTCAGCCAGTAACCGAGAAACGTAGAGACATAGAGACAGATTGATCCTTTGTAACACGGTGTGTACTCTATCTCTATAAGCTGTCATCCCACTGACTCGCTCCGTGTTGTTTCTATCAGAGTGTGGATGTTTAGCTACAGACACATCACAGCCTGTTTGTCTAGCTACACACAATTAGAGTTAGGGGTTTGCCTAGCGACAGGCACAGTTATAGAAGTGTCTAGCTACAGACACAATTAGAGTTAGGGGTTTGCCTAGCGACAGGCACAGTTATAGAAGTGTCTAGCTACAGACACAATTAGAGTTAGGGGTTTGCCTAGCGACAGGCACAGTTATAGAAGTGTCTAGCTACAGACACAGTTATAGAAGTGTCTAGCTACAGACACAGTTATAGAAGTGTCTAGCTACAGACACAGTTATAGAAGTGTCTAGCTACAGACACAGTTATAGAAGTGTCTAGCTACAGACACAATTAGAGTTAGGGGTTTGCCTAGCGACAGACACAGTTATAGAAGTGTCTAGCTACAGACACAATGATCACCTTGTCTGTGTGTCTAGCGACACACCATTACAGACCTCTCTGTCTAGCTACATACAAAGTTATAGACCTGATCTACGGGCTACCTTTGAACCCTGTCTGTGTAGGTGTAGACAAACAGTACAGACCTGTCTGCCAATCCAGCACCCATGTATGGCACAGACACAAGCTGGTTATGGTGGGGTCACAACGTTCATCTCTCACTGGGAAGTCGACTATATTTTAAACTGAGCTGTCCAAAACATGTTTTTCACCAGTGTAATTCCTATCAGGCCATGGTGACCCTGCCATAACAAACAAACCTGTGCCCTCTTGTGTTGCTTTTTTTACGAACATGCAAACCTGCTGCTCTGGGACTGAAACACGACCCAGCCTCGTGGGTGTGGGGCATGGAGACCTGGTGTATTTTCCCAGCTCATACTGCATATTGTGGAAGAGTCAGTGGTGATGAGGTGGTTGGTCGTTCTTCAGCCCCAAAGCCAGACCTTCTCTGGTGAAAACCCCTGTTTCTGTCTCGGCTAACAGCAGCCATACTCTGCCTCCCTTTAACCGCCAAGATCATAACACTCTTATTTGTTTCTTTTCTCTTTTGTTTTTTTTGTTTGTTTTCATTTGATTTCCCCATTAAATGTTTTTGTTTTTTGTTATTTTGTCCCTCTCCTTTCTGTTCCCTTGTAGATCCTAATGTTTCACTTGTGTATATATAAAGGTAAGACCACCTGGAGATCAGCTGACCCTGATGCTTCTCTCATTGGCTAACCGTACAACCTTCCCTCTGATTGGTCTCTCCGCCTCCTTCCCTTCTTCTCTCCATCCTCCGGTTCTTACAGTGTGTAACGTGGATGCCAGTTTGCATGTGTCTGTAACAGGCCAGTCAGGCTTCAATGTCGTCTCTGTTTCTCTGTTGTCTTGGTGACCACTGTTATTAACCCTCTGTATTCAATAACCACTAACTCCTAATTTCTCCCCTTGTTCTCTGGCAAGATCGTGCGCTAAGACAGGTCACAAAACACACACACACACACCCACACACTGTCTGGATGCACTGCAGACATGGTTAGTTTGGACTGTTGTATTTTAGTGAAGTTTTTGCTTGTTTCCTTGCCTCCATTCTAGAGTCTAGAACTGAAAGATGAATGTTAGTAATAATAGCGTAATGGTTTATAAGTCACTAATGGCACAGGGGTGGGGGGGTTGAGATAGAGTGTGTGTGTACACGTGTGTGTGTGTGTACACGTGAGTGTGTGTGTGAGTGAGTGTGTTGACTCAGTGTTCAGGTCCTGCTCTGGCTGTCTTTGTGCTGTGTGTGCTATCGATTCCCTCTCAGCCTCCTCACTGCTCCTCACTGCTCACACCTTTTATCTTTGATCTCTTCCCCTTTTTCTCTTATTGTCTACGTCTTCTTTATATTTTCTGCTGGTGTTCTAACTCCTGGCTTGCTCTCCAATACACTCCACCTCTCTCCCTCTCTCTCCTTCCATGTGGTTTTCCATCCTTATTCCCTGATCTTTCCTCTCCTCTCTCTCCTCTCTTCTTTGTGACTCCTCATCACCCTCTCAAGAGAGCAATGGTTTGCTTTACCTTCTGGTTCCCAAAGTCCCTGTAGACAGCCTTGGACAGACCAAGGGCAAGGGCAAGGGGCTGAAACGGAAGGTGTTTCATGCTAGCTGTGAATGGTATGAAGAACCAGGAAGCTTTTTCTTACATCTGCCTCTCCCCAGTTCCCTCTAATTAGTTTCAGTTATAGAGGTATATAGGTGTGTGTAGTAACACAGTATATAATGTATATACTGTTTGGTCATACCAGTATAGTTATGACAGCATGAATCCAGTGCAATGTTATGAGAGCATGTCTCCAGTGGAACATTATGACATCATGACTCCAGTGTATCCGTATGGCAACATAACTTCAGTGTAAGCTTATGACATCATGACTTCAGCGTAACCTTATGATGTCATGACTTCAGTGTAACCTTATGACGTCATGACTTCAGTGTGTCCTGATGTCATCATGACTTCAGTGTAATCTTCTGATAACATTCCTCCAGTGTACACTTACGACAGCATGACTGCAATGTAACCTTATGACATCAATGACTACAGTGGAACATTATGACTGATGATGCTTGTTTGGTGACCATGTAGTTAGAATGGCTCCGTTTCTATGCTGCAGTGTAGTCTAGTTGCATGCTGTACCCCTCCCAGCCCTCTACAACAGAGCTGACCTCAGAGAGCTCGTAGACATGCTAGGCATGGTAGAATGCTGACCTAGAGTCTGACCTGCACATCCAGGTAGGTAGGATGAGCAGGTGTGTTAGAGCTCAACTGGGCCTTTCTCTCTGCCATTCTGCCTGTCTGTCTGTCTGTCTGTCTGTCTGTGACTTGTTAGTCTGTCTGTCTCTGTCTGCCTGCCTACCTGTGTCTGTCTGTCTGTCTGTCTGTCTGTGTGTGTGTGTGTCTTTAAGAGACAGGCTATGCTTTTTTATATATCCTTTCTCTGTCTCCCTCTCTCCTTGTCTTTCTTCCCTTGTTCCCAGGCTCATGCCAAGAGAGTCAGTGGGGAGAAAGTCCAGCAGTGCTGCTCGACGGGACCGACTCAGCCTCGCCAATGTCCCCTCGTACTAGCAAGAGCCGCATGTCAATGAAGCTACGACGCTCTTCTGGATCAGCCAATAAGACCTGAGTTTCCCTCCAAATCAGCCAATAAGACCTGACTTCCTCCCCAACTTGGCCCAATGAGAACAGATTTCCCCGTTGGATCAGCCAACATGACCTGACGTTAGCATGCTGCCATGCCTTGGGCCACGCCCAGCATTCACCTGGGCTGCTACACCTGTCTGGCTCAACCGGTCTGTGCTGTTACACCTTCCTGGACCCGCCTTACCTGTCGAGGTAACACTCAATAAGACAAGAACTGTCACTACCTGGACCATCAAAACCAGCCTCCTTCAAACTATAACAAAGAAAATACAGAGACTTGTTTGTCTTTTAAGGTTACATTATAGGCATTGAGAGAGTGTACTATAGTTTATGTATAGTGTGAGTTTCTGTCCAATGAGTCATGTGCCATGACAGAAATCACAGATTTGAGGATGGAGATGGTTCATTTTCCTAGTTGTTAGGTGGATGCTAATTGGTCAAAGTTTTTTTTTTTGCTATGAAAGGCTGGTCATTGATTGGTCTAAGTAAAGCACTTACGGTTACTTCAGATGTTGTTGTTTGTTTATTTCACGGTGAACGTGAAGCTGGTCCACTCTTGAGTATAATATTCACTACTGTTTATTTAGGGGTCATGTTTTGTTTATCTTTTTTTATCAAGATTGTAAAATTGGTTTTCACCTGATAAAGAATGTTACTGATTATTTTGTTTTGTTCATATATGATGTTTATTTGACTCACCCCTATCTATGACACACTTGTGATGAATATATATGTGAGAATATATACATATTTAATGTGTATAGAGTATGGACTGTATGTGGTCTATCTATGTATATATTTGAAAATAGCTGCCAAAAAGATGACATATATTAACCTCAAACTTCATGGAGACCAATTGTTGGACACGTGACAGCCCAGGGGTCCTGCTTGGCCCCTGTGGGAGAGATGCAGGCTGATGTTCAGCTTCCCTTCATCACTCATAGTGGTTGAGGTCGAGCTGTACTGTATGCACCTAGCGTCAGCATCACCTCAACATCAGTCTCTCTGGTCTGCAGCCTGATGTGCTGCAGCACAGCTTTCCTGCAGAATGCCAGGACTGCAGGTCGGGCCGTAGAGCGAGAGAGCGGAGGCCTGTCAAGACAAAAGTTGGAAGTGGGACTGTGTTCTATTAGCTGTAGTTCTATGGGAGGGTCCTCCAGCATGTCTCTGACAGCAGTGGTCAGTCCAGTTGCCAAGGCTGTGTACATCCACACACACACACACACCCAAACACCAGTACACACACACTCTTTTCTTTTTCTTTTTTTCCTCATGCTTTTGAACGATGCTTCGTCCTGGTCTGTTAGGACTGTGCTGTGTGTTGTTGGATCGTTTTTATTTTATTCTGAAGATAATTGCTTTTAGTTGTGGGTCCTGCAGGGAGAAAGGGACTGTTCGGTTTATAACATATTTTTAAACAACTGCTGCCATCGTGTGAGGTGTAACCATGTTGTTGTTGTTATGATTATCATTGTGTTTTTGTTTTGAATATTTGAGGTCATTTACAATTTGAATGATTTCTTAAATTATTATTTTCCGATGATCAGAGGATACGGTTGGAATAAGATAATCAAAACGCTCAACCAGAGCTGGACACAGGAGGCGTCATATCCTGCAGCCTTACGTGATTTTGTTGCACTCTCAAACTCAGATCTGCACTCCAGACAGTCATGTGTGTGTGTGTGTGTATACCACAGTAGAACACATTTTCACCTGCTGTCCTGCTATGTGACTACTGACCAAATACTGCATGACACCAGTACTAACTGCATGTGTTGATATGACAGCTACGCAAGCGCACTCACACACTCTCACACACACACACCCACACATACATGAGATGACATGCAATTGACTCTAGTATTATTGTCAAACTTAGTAGTATCTATACATTTGTAAAGGCTGTTGCAGACGAGTGGATGTGCAGTGGAGTTTGACAATAAAAGTATTCCTGCCACAACTCCCCCAGTGCTGCATGTGTCATTAATGTTGTTAGATGGTGGTCATTCGGATGGGTCATACACATATACTAAACTTTTTTACATTTTAAACATTTATTGACAGTTATAGAATAAATTCATAGTTCAGCTCACAACATTAAAAAAACAAAAGTGGGCTTAACTGTAAGACCATTATGAAAGCATTTTTTACCACAAAAGAAAAAAAAACGATTTTATATACTAACAATAAGCTTGATTTTCTGTATGAAAATACGTCTTGGGAGCCTTGCTTACATAGGAATGCCACATCAAACAAACACACTTTCCATAGGAACTACATTAGATAAATGTTCAGAATATTCAGAATCCCTCTTTTTATTACACACTTATGACATAACTCTGGACTATTTCAGCAAGGTTTAATTGTACCCTCTTCACTGCAGCAGACAGTGTTAGTGTGTTCAGCTTCGATAATTGCAAATTAATGTGATGACGTTTTAACCTTGTTACACAAATCATAAAATACCAACTTTAATGTAATACATTACAAAAGAAAAACATATTATTGTACTCTAGCAACCGGGTCGAACCGCCATTTGTAGCAGCATCACTTGCCGCGTCTCGGTTGGGTGCGACTTGTTGATGTGGCGAGTGAGCCCGGGCGAGCTGTAGAAGGTGGACGGACAGTGCTTGCAAGTATAGATCTGCTGGTCCCCCGGTGTCAGCTCTGGTCTTACCAAAACCCCGGGCCCCGCGTTCTTCCCTGTCGGCCCCACAAGGAGCTCGTCTCTCATTGCATGCCAGAGTCTGTGCTTGTCTCGGATCTCGGCGGAGGGGAAGTGCGCTCCGCACAAGTGACACGGGAAAGTGATCTGTCCGTTCTCTAACTGAGTGTACGGAGAAGCTTTGATTGTCTCGTGTGCTGCAAGGTGTTTCCTGAGATAAGCCTGTCTACGGAACTTTTTGCCACAGTAACGGCAGTCGTACATCTCCTCAGCTCCGGGTGGTTCTAGAAACGGAGACGCAGTCACCTCAGGCGACTCGGGACAGAGCAGAAGGTTAGGGCTGTCCGTCGACCTGTTGCGCAGGTCGATACATTTTTCCGGGATGGTCCTATAGCGATGATCATACGGTGGTGGATCCGGTGACCTCCCGCGCAGCAGCTGCTCCTGACTGAGGGAGCTGTCCAGCGCGCGCTTACACTGGGAGCTCTCCATTGTGCTTTGGTGCTGATTGTTCACCCTCAGCTCGCTCGCGTTCTCCTTCCCCTCTACCGACTGTCGATCGTGGGTTCGTGTCTCCAATTGCATCTTTTTCGTCGCCTCTTCGTTGTTTGTCGGGCGAGGCTTGTGCCACCTGCGATGGGAGGCCAGGTTAGCAGGACAGCTGAAAACTTTGTCACATTCGGGACAGCGATACTCCACGCGCACGATTCTAGAGCACTTGTGTTGTGCGAGGGAGAACGGGTCCGGGTACTCCTCCTTACAAAGCTGACAGATGAATTCACCTAACGGTTTCTTATTACCGGAGGATGATCCCGGTGGTTTTAACTCTGGACTCTCCTTCTTGATCCTAAGACCCAGTACCGGCGAGGTAGTGACCTCGTCCTCGTAACTGAGCTTACGAATTACCTTGGGCTTCTTAGCCACCGACTTGGCCTTGCGCTCCGGCTCTACGTATGTGCGTTTCATGGTGTGGTGGACGGTAGGATAAAGGTGCAATGTAGGGTCATACTTCATATCCGCGTGTCCAAACGAAGCATGGTTCATCAGTAATCTTTCAATGGAGGACACTGGGGTGGGCATTGGGAACGGTTCTGTTGCAGTCGCTGTGGTCAGACACCGGTCAAAGAATGATTTCTCCAACTCTGTGCCTACTGGTTTTATCGGGCTGTAAGAGAGGTCCGCCCGGCCCGGAGAGCTGTCGTGCTCCAGGTCAGTGAAGGCGTATTTACCAAAGTCCATGTTGACCTCCATCCGTTCTGCGCCCTCAGGTAGCTGCGCCTGGTCCGCTTCAGCCGGAACGCAGGTCCACGGCTCACTGGCGTCTACAGGAACCGGGAGGTTCGGAAACTCAACCGGCACACTGGTTGACCCCTCCAATGTTTGCAAAGGGAAATCCGCACAGGGCTGCTCATCGTTGACTGTGCGTGCTCGGTAGGACGACGAAGAGGTGCGTTTGTTACTCCTTTTAACTAAGAATCCTCTGGGCATGTTGACGCCGGACAGATCCTCAAGTCCACTTTGAAGTGTAGGCGGAAGGCGCACGGTCCCCGGTGATGAGAAGCAGGGGGCTGAGAGGATACTGATACTTGGGTGCGCGTGGTTGGTTTTTTATCTTTGGGGTCGCCTCTTGTGTTTTTTGTTTTTTTCTCGTGAAGTCAGTTTGTGTCAAACCCTGTCCAATCAGCACGGACAACAGGGAGGTGGGGCAAGCCTTAAGTATCCAGTTACAGTGTCACAGCTAATAAGGATTATGCATTTCAGACACTTGACATCTTATCATGGCATGATTTCCCCAAATGCGCATTAAAGCACCATTAGACTAATCTACGTCTATAACATATTTATGTTAGATCCTAATGATAACCTACGCCAGTGCATGCCAACACCATCAAGGGCACGTACCTGATGAGTTCATTGTAATCTAGATGTTTTGTTTAATTTTATTAAAGTGAAATGTCACCTTCTGTGTGATTACACTTCTTTGATAAGCAACAGTCGATCTGAGTAACAGCCTCAATTTGGGGGAATGGCAAGACCTATTTGATTTTCAGAGGTATAGGCTAAATTAATATTTTAATCTGATAATGTATCTATAATCCGTAATTATACTACATGTATCTTTATTGGTGAGAGGTTAATCTTAGATCACCGATAGGTCACGTCTTGATCTTAGGCTATATTTGAGGAATTCTTAATTATAAAACCATCCTTATTATAAAAACACATTCTTCACTCAAGTAGAAGTACAGATACTCATATTTAAAAAGACTGGTAAAAGTCCTGACCACACTTTTTCACTCAAGTTAAAGAAGTATGGGTTCTAAAAAGTGGTCATTACTCCAACCTGTTCTAGTGGCACGCTTGGGCTGTGTTTGAATACATAGTGTATTGTTTTAAGTCATTTGTCATAATGATAGTTAATTGGCGAATATGCGCATTTACTTTAAGTAGACTGATGCCCGTGAGGGGGGGCTGTGATTGGATGATCACAGGTGTCGGTGATCATTATCAAGTGTCCTGATCAGCACTCCTGCTGTTGCTGTTGTATCAGTAAGTGGTTAAATCAGTGTAGCAGTCAATACAAGGGACATGAGAGGTCAGATACGGGACAAATCAATTAAGCACAAAATAATAATACAGACTAATACGGAACAGTTAGCAACCCTAGTCAAGCTGGTGACTAGAAAAATAGTGAAGTAAACTACTGAAACCAGAATATTCCCATCTCTGCAACAGTGTATGTGTAATCACAATGTAATGATAGTGCAATAACAATGTAACAACAGTGTAACCACAATGTAACAACAGTGTAACAACAGTGCAGTAATAGTGTAATAACATAATAACAATGTAAGAACAGTATAATAACATAACAGTATAATAACAGTGTAACAGAGATGGGAAGTAACGAATTTACATACAGATTGAAACTAAAGTAACAAGGCTGGTTTGAAAATGTAAGAAGTAGGAAGTACAGATATTTGTGTGAAAAAAAGTGAGAAAAAAAATTGTGAAGTAAAGTAGGCTACTGATACCAGACAAATCTACTTAATTCGGCTACTCTACTTCTCATCTCTGTATAAAACCAAAGAAATCCCGTGATTTGTCTGCCTCTCCATTCCATCTACGTGCATTTGCTCTAATAAAGGGCCTTCAGCGTTAATCTGTTGATTTAATGCACTTTACCTGCTTCCTCGTTCTGCTCACGCAGTGTTTTACCCGAATGCTAACAGAACGATTAAGATGTTTACTTTGAAAGGCAGCATCACCAGCTGGGCTGTCTGCCTTTCAGACTTTAATTGAGAGCCAAGGACACAGGCAATTTATCAGTGAAACATTTTCTAAATTAATTCAATTTATAAAAGTATAAATTGTATAAGTATGTTCACATTAATTTAATGTAGATTAGTGCAATTATCTGTTGTACATATTTACGTTACCCTTTTATTTTACAGGGAAACATGCAGTGTGTTTTACCTATAGGCCTATATAATGATGCACGTTGTAATAGGCTACGAGATGATAAACATAGGCTACTGTCTGAGTAGCCTATGTGTAAATTATTTACATGTAGGGTAGTAATTATAGATATAATCAAAATTATTGTTCGTTTTTTATAAAGTTATTGTCCCTATGTAACAAAAGGCCACAATTTGGAGGCCTATCTAGCAATACATTGTTAGTGTTAGTATCAAAAACACTGACAACGTCGTATCAGTTAAGGTCATTCGTATGCTAAAGGTTTCCTCGTTACATTGTATGTTAGATGATAATAAATGGCTCCTTCTTTGTTGCAGTAATGATGGGAATATCTCCGTGTCCACTTTCCCTGGTGTGAGGCACCGCTATCTCCCAGCAGAGGGGCAGCGACGCTCAGGGCTCAGAGCTGGTGGCGGCCCAACTGGCCGATAACCCGCCAGCTGAAGCACGGCATTCACAGCGATCCACCTCGGCGAAGCTGGGAACGCCGATAAGGAATCGGAGAGGAGAATCACTCTTTATCCCTGGGGGAGCGTAACGAGCGGCCTTGGCGCCTCGCAATATGCTCTTCCCAGTTGGTCCACGGTTTGGGGGCGTCGCTGGAAACTAATCAAGGAGGATGAGCGTGAGAACTGGCCCCCGCTCTCTGGCTGATGGCGTGACAAGGGCCACCTTGGGAATACGGGCTGTCCTTTCAATAGGGAACGGCAAATTGATAAGCAATCACTGTCATTTATCTAGAGTGAAAAACAAGCAGAAGTCTAACGGATTCGCGTCTCACACTTCGATGAAAACGGCAAATTTGACAAAGGCCTACATGTTTAATTTGTGTACTACTTTCAATAAATGTCAACGGCATATTTTCTTGAAAGCCTCGAAAGATGGTTCTGAAACATATAATTGCAGCCGGGTAAAGAAGGCTGAAGGTTGTTTGTAGCCTGGGGAGATATGGCTTATGTATGTGTGATCATTGTTCCGCTCTAATCTCACAGACTGCTGAAAATGAAGTTATTGATCTCTTGTGTTCCAACAGTCTTAAAGTATTACGTCTGGACCTCTGCCCGCGCCATGTGGTCGCAAACCCAAACAACTCAGACGTTGGAATTCACAGTAATCGCTTACTTAGGCCTAGGCTAGTAATTAGGCTGTTTTCAAATGCCTTGGCTTGTTGTCTTCATCGCTGCCTGGGAGCGCCGGTGATTATGCATTATATGATGATTAAGTGTTGGTGTTGGATTCAACGGATGGCTCTCTGCTTAGCACGAAGCGCTTCAGCACCGCGGGAGGTGGACAGCTCCTGCAGCACGAGCCCGCAGCCAGATATAGCTGGCAGTTCCTGCTCGACAGCTTGCTCCGTCATTAACGTTTAATTGTTTTTATGCAACGCTACTCCGGACCGTTTATAACTTATAACGTTTGCTTGGAGTCTCGGTGTGGTGGGTGTTTCTGTGTGTGTGTGTGTGTGTGTGTGTGTGTGTTTGTGTGTGTGTGTGTTTGTGGGAGGGAGGGGGCACAATAGGCTGTGTGTACTAACGTAGGCCTATGTAGCTTGAACATTATTATGTATCAGGTTGTCTGTCTGTCGGCTAATGTCAATCCATAAATGAACAGATAAACTACTACATTGTCAGTGGTGTTTTGTGACATATCAGAATATTGATTGTGCTCTGTCGCCATCTTCTGGTGGTGTGGTGTAAAAATAAATCAGCATTTTTGTTTTGCTAAACCCCATGGTAACAACTATGGTAAACTCATCGATCCATGGTCTTAAATCCCAGTAATCTTTGTCAAAGTGTTGTATTTTATTATTTGGCTGTAAATCCTGTAACACATTATTGGCCGTATTCATGTGTCACTTCGAGCATTTCAGGAGCCCCAAAATGAATATTCATGACGAATCACATCACAACTTGAAAGCATTAGTTGTTGAAACTTTGTTTTAATCTTTTTTTTTGAAGGGGTGGGCTGAAGTTGAAATTGTTGTATTTTGTTTAAGCCTTAAAGGCAAGACCAATCTACTATAGCGTCTTAATAACTGAGAGCTCTTATATAAACTGGTCAGAAGTGAAGCCAGCTGATGTTTTGTTCAGCCAGAGAGAATGGTTCCTGTCTCCTACCTGTGACTCATATTGCACCTTAACCTGACTTCTCTGTTATCTGTCGACAGATATGAAAGAGAAAAATACCTCACGTTTCCTCCACTTCGTTTCAGCCATCTATTTCAGTTTCCTTACAAGCAGCACCCCTCCCCTTACCTCTTATCTTCCTTCTCCTTACCTCACGTGTCAAGTGTTGTGGTTGTAAAAGTGAGTCGCTAAAGTTGTGGGAAGTCCAGAAGGATCCCAACTCAAACTGCTGAGTCACCTTGTCACACGGTGTCCTTGCACTGCCACCTCATCCCCTGGTACACTGTACCTGCATCCTGTCCCATGGACATTATAACAATGTCTTTGTGGGCAGCATTATGTGTCTCCCCAGAACTCTGCACTGGACCTCCACTGCTGTCACGATCATTGACATCCAGTTCCTTCCCCCATCTACCAAGTTGAACATTGGATTTTGGTGTTTCAACACCCATTGACACTTCCCTGCTGTATGACTATGTTAAGCCTGTGTTCTGATCCTCTCTTTCGCCAACCGTCTCTGGAAGAGGGGATCCCTCACTTAATTGCTCCTCCCAAGTTTTCTTCCATTTTTCCTCCTGCAGTGAGTTTTCCTGGGAGTTTTTCCCTGTCTTCCTTGAGGGTTTATGTTGGTTGAGGGGCAGTTCTATGGGCGTATGTGAAGCCCTCTGTGACATGCTTGCGTGTAAAAGAGGCTATACAAATACATTTTTATTTGATTTGACCCCTGTTCTGTCACAGCTGAGATTATGGCACATACAACAGTGCCTCCCACAGAAGCTTGCAAGATTATTTAATTGCACCAGTAGTGAACAGAGTGATTCAGTGTGGCTAACTGTTCTTTGTGTGAGTCACTTGTGTACTTTACAGCAAACACCAAAGTCATGATTCACAGTGATTCACCATCGCCAGTACTGTACATGTCCAGTCTTGTTGGTTGCCTATGAACATGTGTCTCCAATGTATGCCTCAGGACTTTGAGCACTGTGGGAGTCTGAGGGATTCCCAGTCACAAGCTCTGTCCTCCTGTCACCCTCTACCTTACACTGACAGAGTTCCCCCCAAAACTCCATTTAAAACACTGTCCAGCACAGACCTTAAAGGGTTTGAGTGTGAGTGTACGTGCATGCAGTACACTGTGTGTGCGTGTGTGTGTGTGCGTGTGTGTGTGTGTGCACGTGTGTGTGTGTGTGTGTGTGTGAGTGTGTAACTCATAATCCAAGAACAGACAGATCAGATAAACCAGAGTTCATGTGTAACACAGCTGTTCCTCCTTCCCTTTTGGTTGTTACCACATGCATACACAAACAAACACAAACACACATATACTTGACACAACTAGTTGTTAGTTGCACTAGTGCTGTTGTTCCTCCTTCAACACAGTGCTGGCTGGGAATTTCCTAAGTTGTCTGTTCACTCAGTCATGTGACTCCTCATGAGAAGCAAAAGAACATTCCTAGAACCTAGACGCAAACAAAGCGTCCCTGCTCTGATTCATTAAGGAGATGCCTAGTTTGCACCACTGTGGGTAATTTATCAGGTGTTCGTTCTGCATGCAGCTTCATTATAGCCTTAAGTATTCACGCAAAACAAAAAATATATAACCCCACTTCATGCGTTCTTGAGCTGATTAACAAACTAAAACTTAGAATATATATGTATCAAATGTACGTTTCAAAGCATCAGTTGGGGTCCTGTATCAGCACATTCTCTCAGTCAGCACCAGTATAAAGACAAATTAATCTAGAAAGGTTTGCTTCTACCTTCATTTAGACTCAAAATGTTTTGGCTGGGCTTTCTGGCCTTCCCATTTGTACAATCTGCAGATAGAGAACATTCCCCTACTTTTCCTTGTGTGCTCCACATTTACTGACAGTAAGATACATCCCAATGGAGTTTCCCTAAAACTAAAATTCAAAGAACTTCTCAAGTGTTTTGTTCTGTGAAGAATGTTAGTTCAGCAATGCTCTTGGTATTTCCTGTCAAATTTATGGTTGGTCCCGCTAAGTGACTTTTGAGTATCTGAGTATCTCTAAAAGAAACACATTCACATACAGGGAACTAATAGTGGCTATTATCTCAAAAAATTATATACTTGGCAGGTGAGTGTGTGAGGTTTTCAGGGAATTCCTATACCAGCTATAGGTAGTGTGCAGTATCTGAATGCCTCCTAATAATAGTGGGAGTATTCCTGTCTACATAGACATATATCCACTAGAACGGCTGTATAGGCTTTCTGCGACTGTCAGAGCACTACAGAAACCCCCCTGAGGCTGGAGTCAGCCGGCCATAGTTGTCCTTCGGAAATCCCCCACCTAGTTCCGTTGGCTCCAGGCTCCTCCCATCACATTATAACCTACAGTCTGCGGAACACTCAACCTTACAACCCAACTAACTCGACATAGTGTCAACAATGGACAAAAACCTCTATCGAACAAGTATCCGAAACAATATGGATTATAAAGGCAACGGTAGCGATTGTAAAGAGGGGAAAGTGCAACCCAGTACCGAGGAACGGTTGGATAGCGGCCTGGACTCACTGAAAGAAGAGGAATACCAAGAGGTGGCAGGGGAGCTCGAGAGGCTTCGGGTGGACTGTGCTCCGCAGAAGCAGAGACCCGAGAGACACGATGGCAGTCAGGATTTTTGGAAGATGCAAGTTTCAGAAGACGGAGATACGTAAGTGGAGCAGAAATTGTAATAGAAAAGAGTATACATTTTATTAAATTAACTAAAAACTAAAAGTTGGCCTATATTTGTAGCAAGTTTTCGAACTGCAACCAGACTTAAATTTGATTGTGATATTTATTATTATGCATTCGGCTTACGAATCAAGTTGATGCAATGCACTGCAGGATAGTTGGAAAGCTGTGTTCGCGGTGCATTTTGCGTAAACAAAAGACTATTATCAGAACGGAATGTACTATGGCTCAGGGTCAAAGTAGGCGGCGCACGAGCTCAGCTGGGAAAGTCCCGGGCGCGCTGCCAGGAATCCGACCGACTCGCCTAGCGCGCCATTGCGTCAAACCACCACTAGGAAAATATATAATATAAAATGTATATGAAGTGCTTGGAATGTGCAGCGAAAGTTGTTCTTTCTGTCCAATAACGAAACATATCCTCACTCTTCCCTCCAGACTTCTACACCTGGCCATTATCCATGAAGCCAATGACTGTGCAAAGAAGATGATCCAGTTGTCCCGTAATGAACCCTTCCTTAACCAACAAAACTACCAGAGACAGGTACACAAATGCATCTGTGCTACATATATCTTTAAGAACTTTACTTTGTGGACTTCAAGAAAGTAAGCATTTGTACAGAGAAGCAGAGAGAGAGAGAGAAGTGTGAGACCGAGGATGGAAAGAGAAATAGAATGAGAAATATAGTTAATGTAAAAAAAAAAATCAAGATGGAGGTATCAGATGAAGAGAACTTAACCCCCCCCCCCCTGTTTCCCCCTCCTCCAGACAGCCCTCCACCTGGCGGTAATCACAGAGCAGCCTGAGCTGGTAGACTGTCTCCTGGGGGCGGGGGCAGACCCCTCCATGGTGGACATGGGGGGTAACTCCCCTCTCCACGTTGCCTGCCGCAGGGGCTCGTTGGCCTGTTTCAGCCTGCTCACACAGACACGCCCAGGCTCTGCTTCCAACCCCGGCGCCAATCAGCTAGCGCACATCATGGCTACAAACAACTACAGTGGTAAGAAACGGATCCAATTTTTTTCTCAATCCATCTAAAGTGGAGTGTTAAGATTCTTTCGAGATTCAGTCAATCTCCTGGCTCTGTCTTGAGGACTAAGTTGCTGAGAGCCATCTGTGGGCTACTTGTACTAGTCTAGACTAGCCTGGGCTGGTTAGTCCTGTTATCTAATTGAGGTGTGTTGTTCTGCTTTGTTCCAGGTCAGAACTGTCTACACTTGGTCTCCCTGCATGGCTTCCTGTCACTGGTGGAGAACTTGGTTGCTCTGGGGGCTGATATCAATGCTCAGGTATGTTGCATGTATTTTACCGTGGTTATATCTGTGTTAACAGACATCCACAAACTTCCCCTCATTGGTGGCTTCTACAGAACTACAGTGGCCTAACCCTACATTTCCCCTCCGGGCCTCTAGGAGCAGTGTAATGGTCGTAGCTCCTTGCACCTGGCTGTAGACCTGCAGGATCTGGACCTGGTTCGACTGCTGCTTCGCAAGGGAGCCAATCCCAACAGCCTCACTTACGGAGGACATAGCCCCTACCACCTCACCTACGGTCGCCATAACGACACCATCAGACAGGAGCTGCTCGGGCTAACCAATCCTGAGCTGAGGGAGCTGCCCGACAGCGAATCAGAAGACAGCGAGGCGGAGGACGAGGAGGGCCAGTCGGAAGAGGATGAGGTGTGTGTCTGTGAGGACAGTCTTTGTAGACTAAGAACTTGTAAAGGGTGTACTTATATGTAGGTATTGTATAGTAAGTATGGTAAGACTCTAATTTACACTCTTCTCCTCATGCAGGTGGAGTATGATGACATCCAGTGGAACGGTCATTAGCAGTAAGTAGGAAGTAGGCCCTGGAAGCTCCAGGAAACCACAGCACGAAGATGATGTCACATCCTGGGGCCAGTTGCTGGCAATGGTACGGCGGGCATGCTCAGTCAGTCCTGGTGCACAACGTGGACAGATGGCACAGAACGGACAGATGGCATGACCTCGGACAGACTATGAGTGATGGAAAGCTGTGTGAACCAATGAGACTTTTCAAGACGTGTCAATAAACCAGTGGATGTGCTATAACATGGTCGTATGGTTCTGTGAGAGAAACCAGAGTGTACATCATCCTTATGTTTTGGGGACACCCTCATGTATCATATTGTAAATGTCTATGTAAAGATTTATTTTTTTATAAAGAAAAGTGTACATTTGTAAAGACGTTGTAAATGTCCTTTGACTTGTGAAAGAAAGGAGTCACACACACTCAAGTAAATTAAAACAGATATATTTAACATCCGGTTCTTTTTCAGTCTCCATTAATCCCTGAGCTAGACAAGAGTATGATATGAAGGAGTCATCTGAATTCTCTCTCAAAAGATAATCTCCAAATATAAAACCCAATTTTCGGCACACAGCATATATTGGGTCCAGGATGTAGTTCCTATAACATAGCTCTTCATAAACACAATCCTAATTTATTTTTGTCTGTCCAATACCCTTTTATGAAAACAAGGTTTAAACCACCAGAAAATTAACTAGTTACAATTATGAGGAATTGAAAGCGGTGTCCTGTTCTAGGAAGAACACAGAGTGCTGAACCGTTCATTGTCAAAGTGCTGATGGGAAACATCAGCTGACCGAACAGGAAGTTCCCAGAGGGGCGCGTCCAGATTCCTGATAGCAGGAAAAAGAAACTTTTGGGGGATTTTGAGAAGTAATTTGATAGTGAAACACAAACGCAAAGTCTACGATCAAAACTATTGTGAAATAGTGTGCACATTCAAATTCGGAGCTGACAAGTGAGTCACTGTGGTTTTATGGATACAATAAGTTTTATCTATGTACAGTGGCTCGGGGGTTTTCAAGTATGTTACAGTAAGTCAAGTCATTTGCACACCAAGTCCACCCATCCTCAGCCAGCAGTCCCAGGAACTGGCCTTCCTTTAGGAGAACCTTAATCTGTTACGTTCAACACTCAAAATTAGGTGATTGTTTAATTTCACTTGTTAAATTAAGTAAACTATTATATATACTATCTAATTTAATGTGTCGTGTCGCAAGCTTTTTACCTTTCAAAAACGCCTAAGCAATGTAAAATAAAACTAAAAGTGGATTCCTGAGGTTTGCTTCCGTCCCAGCAGAATCCACAGAAGTTCACGTACAACACAAGTTCCTAGCAAGAATAATCTTTGTTTGATTCAAACTTAGTGCTGAGAAAATGTCAGAGGGGAATTAGAAGCAGAGATAGAGAGCTCCGAGGAAGAGTGAGAGATAGAATCAGAGGCAGAATCCGAGATAAGGAAAGCAGAGAGAGAGATTGTGTCCTGACAGTGTGTGATCAGTATGTAGTCCAAAATCCCCAATCTACTACAGGCTGTTTGCATAGTATGTTTATGGACAGGCTGGTACCTAACATTCCGTTTCTATCAATATCAAGCTTTGATGTGCTCACATCACGGTCAAGGGGATTCAGACTAATGGATTTGAACTAGGGCTGGGCGATATATAAAAAATATATATATCTCGATATTGTCAAGAAATTTACGATATTCAATATATATATCTCGATATGTTTACATTAAAATAATACTAAAAAGATTTTATTTTGCCCCCATTAGAAAACAATTTAGATACAACAGCTATTGTTACAAAATGTGTAGTGCAAATTTAAGCAGTTGCCATAACATGGTACTTGCAAGTTGACAAAATTGACCTCACGTCAAACAATTAATGCAGAGGTCCTTATGTGACAGGACAAAAAGAGAGTGCCTGTGCAATTTTCAGTTTGTGAGAAAAAAACGGTGTCTGTGTGTGTGTCACAGAGGAGGCAGACGGTGATCTTAAAACACAAGCAACACAAGGACCAGCAAAAAAAATATTTGTTTGTGAAATTATCGCTAATTCGATACATCACCCAGCCCTAGTTGGAACTGGTATGAATGACAGGGAATATCCTTTTCAGACTTATTACTTAATTCCTCAAAAGATTTATTTTAAACCATGAATAAACCAACAAACAAGCAAGTTCAACATGTTTTTAACAAGACAAAAAGCAACCTTCCAAAATTTGAGTTTCTCAAAAACATTCTTTTTAATTGAACAGCGTTAATATACAGCAAAAACAGGTGACTGAGTCGAGCCCTCTCATGACGCGTATCTGGGATCTGTGATAGTGCTCTCTGAGATCGTTTGCTATGGTCTGGCATGCCAACATGGCCATTAGCACCTCAGTCCCGCTCGGACAGTGATACCAGGTGGACATCAATCTCAGTCTCAGACAGAATCCTGAAGGGGAGAAGATCAACGAGAAGACCAAGTTAAGATTTTAAACCCTTTCTGCCACCACATCAAAGCCAGCCATGAAACAAAACGAGGGTAACAAGTCTATTCATGTGTCTGCTCTGGAAGAAGCCATTCATCTCAAATCCAACTATTACACTTATCTCTCTGAACAAGTCACAAAACTGTTGAGTACTTAACTGCTACAATGAGTCCTCAGTTTTAACCTGACGATATACGCTTCACACTTGGCCATAGGCTCTGTATGATTTTGGATTTCAAATCTTGAGGGTGAGTAGCTGTTACAGCAGTAATCTCTGCAAGTCAAGCAACCTTCACTTGCCTGAACTTAGGATCCTCAGTGGTGATGACACCAATCTCCAGCTCAGAGGGCTTGAAGTCAATGGACAGGACAGTGGACAGACACGTGATTGCAGTCTGGGGAAGGAGGAGAGAACGACGGGATGGGAAGGAGGTGGAGAAAGGAGGGACATATTAGTAAAGAGATCTCCATGAGATCCATCTCAACCTTGATGGTTTGCATCTCCTTGACAACCCATCTCACCTCGATGGTTTGATCAAAGGTCCAATCCAGCTTCTTCTTGACCTTCTTCTCCAGGAAGCTGGTGGCCTCGGTCTGTTTGACGCCCGCGGCCGTGGCCTTGAAGCCACAGTAGTAGCCTGCCGGATCACACTTATAGACCTGAGGACCATTTTCCTCATCCACACCAATCACTATCATACCTGGAACACAGACACAATAGGAACATTACTATAATTTTTTTTTTTTTTTTTTTTTTTTTTTATCATCTCCTACATGGGACACACAAGACACAATTAAACAATGTATACCATGCCTGAAATGACCACAGTACAAAAGGAGATCTGGGAGACAGAGGAGTTGATGCAGGATAGACAAAAGGAAGGACAGAGAAAAAGGGAAGATAGATCCAGATTAAAAGGAGACAGACAGCCTGACATAAAGAGATGCTGTTTCTACTCACAGCAACCAAGAGGTCTCATCTCAGCATTCTGTGTGTAGACCTGGGAGATATCAGCGATCCTCTTACACAACATGTCCACAGGTATCTCATAACCGTACTTGTACTGCCAGTTGGCTGCTTCATACCGTGCTCTCTGAACCTGGGACTTACTGTCAGCTACACACATACAGTAAACAAAAAGGATTATTATTTAATTTGGTCGTCCACCAACAAAGGATTCAATGAAACTATGAGGATGCTTGTTTCTCACCAGTCATCCCAGACATGACACAGCCAATGTTTTCTGTGATTCTGAAAAGGTGGGTGACAGTGGAAGCATCTAGAAGCTTGTCCTGGGGTGATCGACACATGGTAAAATAATTTATATTTTATCCATACATTACATAACCGAGCTTCTGAAAAGTATAGTTAAAAGTTAATAGACTACTCACGGGGACTTTCTTCTGCGTGACGACTACTGCACAGTCCTTTCCCCGTATTGCTACTGAGGTTAGACCTCCCTGGTTGATCGCCTTAAATGCATATTCTGGAAGAGAGAGATACAGTAATGAGTCGAAGAACTGGGAGCCACTACAGGTAAACAAAAACATCTCACAGGTAAAGACGCTCTAAATGCTCTGTGATTTTTTTAAGTATACAAATCAGCACACGTGTGTGGATAATATTTTTCTAACTGACTAACTGAATCAATTCTATGATATTTCGTAAATTAACGCTAAGAGAGATAAAGAATGAGTACCACCGCGATGACTTGGCTATCCACAATTGCTAGGCTAACGCCTATGTATACTTCGCCAGCTAGCTTAGCTACTGTTAGCGTGATAACGTTATTTGTGCCCGTTTTTTTCTCATACCAATTTTTTTTGCATTTAAGTCTAAATAATTGTTCCTGATTAATTACAATGTTAACTTAGCAGAATTGAAACTTCAGCTAGCTAGCCTTGAAACTGTTTGAATTGGATAACGTTAGCTCTAGCTAGCCTACTGTAATTGCTAGTTAGCCAGCGGCAACCGGTGATGACTGAGCAAGTTAAGAGTTTTTCACAAATCGCCAAATACTAACCAACTTGATAAAGTCTTCCCTCAGGAGAAAAGATGGTGATGTGTCTGTCAAAACCTGCACTTGATCCCCGGGACATGGCGAATTAGAAAGTCGGTGAATGTGTATAAAAGTTCACAATTATAAAGGGAGCTGCACAGAAAAAGAAAACACGCTAGTCAACGACCACGGAAGTGGATGGTGATTCTACGTCCGGGTCAACGGAAAATGGAACATGGATGCAAGGTAGGGGTGTCCAAGAGAGATCATGATAGAAAATACATAATTTTCATCTGGGATACAAACTGTGTAGATTCTACATGACCACAAATAATTACAGGGCCATGTTGATTTCACACTAATGAACACAAACTACTGCAGAGAGTATAATGACACTATAATTTTGGGGGATAAATTGACTCTTTATTATCAAAAGAAAAAAAAAAGATTTACAATTAGTACATAGAGCTGTGTAGAGACTTCAGTTCAGAAGTTCACATTCAGTTGTGAGCAACATAACTATATATTTAGCAATGCCAACGTGCGAACCCTTTACACAGTCTCCATGGCAACCCCTAATGTGTCTTTCTGAGACAGAGCCACCGCTGTGGTACTTCGTAGGAGCACCTCTCGGCCCCGTTGTCATCGTAGGGGACGTGCCAGGACCTGCCTGACGTCTGGATGATCGTGTCATAACTGGGAATTCTCTGTAAACAGAATAACACAGCACATATATACGACACCTGCACCGGACATCTGTGTGCCTCCCCTTCCTTGGGCATCACTTACAAGCAACTGTGCAGAAAATGGAGATGGGTATCGTTTATCCCTTTATCAAGCTCTGTACAGCTTTACATCCAGCCCTCTTACCTGGAAGCGAACCCTCCGGCCAAGGTTATACCCGCTCAGCACCAGCTGGTGGCCGCGCTGCCACTTAAAGAACAGGCGCCTGGTCATGTCATCCGACAGACAGGCCTTGTGGTCCCTCATCAGATCACGGCTCACAAAGTTACAGTGGTTCCCAGAATGCAGTGTGGCATACAAGAGGAAGGGGTCATCCTCGGAGCTGACACATGGAAATAAGGAAATAAGAAAATACCTCAGTGGTTAGGCGTGTGCGGTGAGCCTTGTATTGGATCCTGCTGCCATTTAAAGACTTATCGGAAAATGCATAAGGAGAGGACGGAAACTAACACTGATCACATGACTTTGCTCTGGATCTCCAGAGTCTGAAGCAGGACATTCTGTTGTAACTCAGACAGGAATGTCTAGGGGGGGGGGGGGGATTCTATGTTGTAACCAAGTCATATCTACTCACATGTTGTCAGTGAAGAAACAGTGGGCCTTCTGCTGGACTTGGGCCATGTGGTGTCTGTCCCAGCTTCGGGAGGGATTCAGCATGTGTTTCCTCCCCAGCACAAGGATGACCTGGCCCTGCTGCTCCAGTTCAGACACCACTGCTAGCAGCTAGAGGGACAACACCAACAGACAGAAACAGATAGGCAAGCAGACAGGTAGACAGGCACAGACAGACAGATACGCAAGCAGACAGACAGGCAAGAAGACAGACAGACAGGCAAGCAGACAAGTAGACAGGCAGACAGACACGCAAGCAGACAGACATGCAAGAAGACAGACAGATAGGCAAGTAAACAGACAGCAAGCAGACAGACAGACGTATGCAGACACACACACATTAGTTATGAGGTGCTATACAGTCTGTTTTATTGACATAAGATGAGTCATTTGACAGTGTGGCTCCTACGTGACCTGAACAGATCTGTGGTGAGGGCTTTAAACAGGAGGGTGTTGGCCGTTAAGGTTACCACAAGAGGAACGATTACACCTCAGCCCACTGAGGCTCAGAGGCTGGATTTACATGAACTGTTAGTCATATGATGAAAGGGCAGGAATCCCCTTCAGTCAACCAGCAGACCTGCAGGTGTCAGAGGTTAGAAGTGTGAGACAACAGCCTTCACAGCCGGCCTCCTCGGAATCATCTGCTGTGTTATATATGTTCGACTTGCAAATACAAACCAAGTACATGCATCTATTGTTGTGCCGAGTACATTCTGTCTGTATGTAGCTCTGGATGACTGTTGCTGCCAATAAGAACATTTAGAGCGTCAACATTCTCATCTGTGAGAGGGCTACCGAACACAGCCAGTCAGACTGGGGTGAGTGAAGGGGCAAGCTAATGCAGGAGGCTATAGATAGGGTACCCCAAAAGAACCACACACTTGTCAGTCAGACCACGATGAGGCCATGCCCACACAAATATACGTTACTAAATATAAGCCAGCTTTTCTAGCTTGCTCTCGGAGACAGGCCTAACTAGGAATGTGTAATCATAGTCACCAGGCTAGCACAGCATCCTGGCCTGCCAGACTTACCTCACCCTGCTCTGGGTCTGCAGTGGATGACACAACTTCTACACTGACATTATAAATCAAATAAAATGTATTCGTATAGCCCTTTTTACACGCAAGCATGTCACAGAGGGCTTCACCTACGCCCATAGAACTGCCCCTCAACCAACCTAAACCCTCAAGGAGGACAAGGAAAAACTCCCAACGGGAGAAAAAATGGAAGAAACCTTGGGAGGAGCAATTCAGTGAGGGATCCCCTCCTCCAGAAACAGTTGGTAAAAGAGGAGCAGAACACAAGCTAAACATAGTCATACAATGTCAATGGGTTTTGAAACACCAAAATCCATTATAACCGCTACTCTCCTTCTCCTCTAGCCTGTATTCACTCTTCAGGCTTGCATTCTGTTCTAGATCTATATTGCAAAGTGCATTTATATGAAATATAGATCAATTCGAAAATAAGGTGGGTGTATTTCAATCTCTCTTTGAACTATCTGTCTGCATCATCTGTCACCAGCAGCTGAGTGCCACAGCGTCTCCTAGTGACACAGAAGGGTAGAGCATGTGCCACACAGGTTTGATTTAGTGGCATAAAGTACTCACAGTTTCAGACTGGCTGCCCCTGGTAGTGTTGGCCACGTTGAGCCCATCAATGACCACGTCAAATGCTGGCTTCCTCTTTACAAAGGTCTTGAAGTTCTCCAGTTCCTGAGGATGGGAAACAAAGGACACAGAGTAGGAGAAAAAGAGGTTTGAAGTTTATCGCTAGACATGAACAAGTACATTGGAATTCTTAGGTCCTGCTCCTCTTGAGGGAACTCTTATCCACCTATGTTAAGAAATCATGTAAACTTATTTTCAATAAGTCCTAACCTATATAAGCTACAATTGGAGTTATTGCAGGATACTCTGCCCTCAAAAACAATGATGCCACAACAATGTGGGAAAGATGGAAAGAGAGCAAAATGGTCTGACCTCTAATAAAGTTCATTATAGTCGTTTATTCCATTCTTTGAAAAGTTACAATTATATACATTTAGTCATTTAGCAGACGCTCTTTTCCAGAGCGACTTACAGTAAGTAGGGACATTCCCCCTGAGGCAAGTAGGGTGAAGTGCCTTTCCTAGGGACACAACGTCATGTGGCTCTGCCAGGAACCAAACCAGCAACCTTCTGGTAGCCCGATTCCCAAACCGCTCAGTCATCCTACCCCACATATACAATTCCTGCCATGTCCCAGCTTTTTGCAGGAACAGTCTTGTTTACTTGTTTTGGCTCATGTTTCTGGCTTGTCACCTGATAACACAGCCAGAATGGAGTAACTATTTACAATGTGTCTCTTTGGGCTCCACCACTGACCCTACTACAGGGCTTCCTCTTGGCTGTTTTGGTCAAGCTGTTGTTGCCTTTTCATTTGGTTCTCGGCCTTGCTCTAAATATATGCCCCGGTCAGAATGTCTGTTTCTGTGGATGCACGCATGCAAGTGTGCAGTGGTTACAGTTTTATGTTTGTGAGGGGAATTTCTGGCTGGGCCACCTGCCAGGTCTCACACCTCCAGGTCTATTGTAACGTGAATCTCTCAAATATCACAACTCTGCCTGCTACGAGCACTCTCTCAAAGCAAGGCGTATTCTTGTGATTCCTGCCAAACAGGACAACCAAGGGAGAACCTAAGGGATTCAATGTAGTTTTATTACCTTTGGACCATCAACTGGATAACATTACCCCTTTCTCCACATGTCAACTAGAAACAGCCAGAGGACAGCATAGTTGAAGACAAAAACTGAGCTACTTTCACTTCTGTCTGTTATGCAAATAGCCCATGGTGAAATCCCCTCCTGTTGCTGCATAGAAGACCTAGTCCAGCCGCTACACCCTAGAACACGTAAGGCTGCAGAAAATAAGTTACCAGGTGGTTGAAGATATAATCAAAAATTCAGTATGACATTCAGTTGGAAGAATGAGAAAGGGTGAATTGATTTATGTGTATATGCATGTATGTACGTATGTGTCTATGTCCATGTGTGTATGTATATGCAAGTATGCATGCATGCATGCATGTATGTATGTGTGTCTCAGGTTTCTCAGGAGAAGAAGTAACTGGTTTGGTCAGATTCAATTTCATGTGCACTAACACTACACCTCCTAGGTAACCTATAGCAACCTGCAGCTAGGATGCACCTACACAGGACAGTCTGCCTGACTGACCCCCTTCAATGGACGTAGTCAGGATATGAAAAGGTGAAAGCAGGGAGAGAAAATTGAGATGGGAGACAAGAGGGTAAAATATAAAAAAAGACAGAAGTTGTTGAGTAAAGAAACAGGAAAAAAAGTTCAGTTGAAAATGGGAGTAAAGACAGATTTTATATGCACACACACACACAACGTGTTGGCCAAGGTGGAGATGGGGGTGAGAGAAAGGATAAGCAAGGGAGGGGGGTTGGACCCGGAGCTGCCAGGGACTTTCCAGGGGGTCCTCATGTGAGACAGCCTATTAAGACCGAGATGTGAAACCTATCCCTTGTTCGGCTACATGACTGCAGCAGCAGCAGGCTCGAACTGTCCAGGGGGGCCGAGCTAGACACACATGGCCGTGTAGTTGCCTGTGTTTGTCCTATATTCTATATGTTTACATGTGTCAAGTAAGTGCATTCTACAGCTGACTGAGCCAGAACTAACTTGAAAGAGAGAAACAATTTCCTTGTGGCTCCCTTGAATTAAATAAACGTTTAATGAGAATACAACAGAGCCGTGTTCCTACAGGAACACATTGTCCCGCGGGCACTTTTTCATCATCAAGATGACGGCATGTCTGCATATAGAACAGCACCGTGCTTCAACACTGTTGCAATCCAATATAGATAGGACTTCCATGAATAAACAGTGATCCTGCTGGTAAATATAGCGAGAGAGTTGTGCACTACATAAACACATTTGTATTTTTCGGTGTTGTGTACTATCAACGTTGTGTGTTCATGTTCTAGTTCAAGCTCTAATTAAAAGGAACCTTTAGGTAGACAAGCCTTCAGAACCACAGTTCCATTCTCATTTTCTATTCTGCTTTCGGTTCTGTTGTCACTGTTCTGTCCTGATATGGTTCGGTTCTGTTCTGACTCAGTTTGGGTATTTCTGTTATGGCCGTTTGGTTTTGTTCCATTGTGTTCTTACGGTTCAGTTAATTTCTGTTCTCTTGTTACTGTTCTGTATGGTTCTGCTGTTGTTATTCTACAGAGTTGTGTTGTCTCAGTGGGTATGCCCAGTAGGGGGTTGCAGAGCAAGACACAGGGAGGGGCATGGGCTGGAAATCCCCAACATCTCATCTAACCTTCCTCTTCTGCTGGAGTCTGGTGGCTGGTCTGGGGAAAATGGCTTGGACGGTGGGTGGGTTGGGGAGAAAACGGACTCAGACAGCTACCTGTATTCTTACCAGTCGATTCTGGCTCATTCAGGGCTTTATCTATAGCTATAGGTGGAATATAGTCATGTTATTCAAATATGGTCTCTTGGAGGTTATTTTGACCAGTGTATACAAGACAAAAATCTGTCCTAGTAAGTTGTATGAGTGACAGAAGATCCTTCTACAAGGCCCTGCAAGCTTGTATGTGAGTTTATCAAAACAATCAGTAGGTCCTCCAAGGATTATCCACAGTTTTATAAACAGAAGAATAATCCTGGTCTTACATCTTGAAATAGTTACAGTGTACTTCTCACCAGTGCATGCCTGACAATAACTCATGAATGCATTATAAAAAATGAAAAATTTCCATTTTCCATTATCTAAAAGTTACCCTATGAACCTTTCTTTCTGTGTCGTACTCGAAAACCCACAGGTGACACCCCAACCTAACATCATAGACATTGCACACTCCTACCCCCTTGTGGATACTGTACAGTACTGCACCATTTCAATTAAACTCTATAATGCCACTGAAAACATGTTTCTGTCTATGCCCTGTACTGCACTGTCTGTCCTTGTATTATTTATATATGGACGCGTCGGAAATAAAGTTAAATTGAATTCAAATGCATTTGAGTGTGTCCAGACCTCTGGTGTGGTCTTGTTAAAGACATCTTGTCCTCTGATGACTTCCCGCATCACCCTCTCCCTCAGCTGGCTGTACTCCTCCTGAGTCAGGTGGATGGACTCCAGCTCCTCCTTGCAGCTCCGACACACGCCCCTAAACATGCAGAAGGTCAAAGGTCACATGCTACACAGCTACAGAACAGTAGCCCTTCAATTCAACCCAGTCTGACACATGGCCCTGCACACAGTGCCTGAGGTTAGAGAATGTCAGTCTTTAGAGGACGTAGGTGGTTAGATATTTAGATCTCCGAATGCAATACATGACATGTTATGATGATGAGGGGTATGAGGAGGGTTCGGCTATTACTTGGGCTCCACTGTGGTCCAGCTTCCCTTCCAGCTCGTTTCAGGAATACTGGAGGCAGTAAGAGAAGAACGAAACGTCAGACATAAAACCTAAGAGTGGCTTCTGAAAGATATTAGGGTTCAGGACATGTTAAAAACAAAGGCCCGCAGGACGACCTCTGGAACCAGGCTTCAATGGTTTGAGCCAGGGACTGCTGGGGGTACACCTGGTTGTCTCTCATGTACATCAGGACTCCCTGCAGCCTCTCCTCCTGCTCTGACCCAGGCCAGGACATCCCACTCTGGAACAGGTTCTGCCAGATCTCCTGGTTAGGGACCAGTCCCTTCTCTATGAGGTCATCATACAGCGCCCACGCCATGCCAACGTCCCCGTGTTGCACAGCCCCGGCGATAACGCAGCCATAGTTACGCGAGGAAGGGGTGATGACCCTTTTCATGTCTTCCAAGATGTCGAGTGCCTTACGCCAGCGTTCAGTGTGGCTGAAACCCCTTATGAAGAGGCTGTAGGCGCCCGTGTCCAGCGAGCCGAAACGTCCGGTCATGATCTCATAGAGGTCGAACACCTCTCCATGGTGGCCAGCCGCCACGCACAGCGTCAGGTAGCGAAGGAGCATCTTGTAAGGCAGGGTGCCCGTCTCCGTGGCAACGAATGCCAGAAGGGACTTTGCGACGTCGATTTCCGCCCGTTGGGCGAAGAGTGATGTCATCATCTGTATGGGGAAGCGCTCGTGGTTGCCGGAAGCCTCCTGGAGCTTTCTCCACTCCGATGCTGCCAGGGGCCGGTCGGGGAGCTCCACTCGCACCCTGGGCTGTCTGGGGTCTGGTTCCTCCGCTTCCTGGAGGCCACTTTTCCTTCTCAGGATCTCAGCTGTTTTCTTGGCAGTCCCTGCTGCAAACACAGATTTCGGGAAAGACGGTCTTTCCCTGATGTTGAAGTCCTTCTGTCTATCTTCTTTTGTGTTTTGATGACCTAAAGGTCTGCTCACTCTTTTTGTGCTAAATAAGTGTGCAGAATGCAGCTTGCTGTCTTCGAAAACAGAAAGTAAAATTCTCAGCTGAGTACAGCCTACAGTTCTAGGATGAGATAGTAGGTTTCCGTACTTAAAGTAACGTCCAGATTTTGATATCAACATGGAACCCATATTGTAAACGACGGGACTGTCGCAAAGACCACCACATGCATTTGCAACACTGGTTAGCTAGCAAGAGTTGACAGTAGCCTACGTTATACAAAAAACTATCCGTCTATATCTATTCACATTAATTTCATAGCATTTCTCATACAAAGAAGACTCACAAGTGTCTGCAAAAGCACCACCAGATAAATAATTCCTCTGTAAAACACGGTTTTGAATAAAACTTCTGACACAACATTGAAAGAGGCACAAGTCCGTGTCGCACATGTGACGTCACCATAATTTGACGTCACTAGCTGAACTAGCGCAACCGTATTGTTGGGAGTCTACTTGTCAGATGTCTTTAATGTTTTTATAACCTAAATCCAAAATGTCTACAGAAAGAATGGTACACTGGAAAGACATTTTGAAAAGGAGACTGGCAACTGCCAAGAAGGGTAAGCTAAATGAGCAGTAGCGGACCAGTTATGGTTTATTTAGCTACCAGCTAGCCTAACTAGTGCTAGCTATATACTAAGCCTAGCTAGTTGACTAGCTACTGTAACTGCCTAAAGAAGTTAGATCCTCGTTGGAGTTGACTAACTTTGAAACTTTGCTTTCTGACAAAGGTTTGGCTGCAGTTTGTAAACATTTTACATGGTCCTGTGTTATGGCCCACATTTGTATTAAGATGACAGGACTGAAGAGGAGAAGAAGACAGAGGAAACGGCATTATTCACTAAGTACTACACGGAATGGAGGGGAGGAGGCAGCAAGGAGAGTTCCTACAGAAACATACCGCGATTCTACTACAGGGTACAGAAGCTATTTAACCCTTTTCTGACATTTCTTGGGATTGTCTTATTTAAACCCATCAATAACACGTCTCTCTGTAAGACTATGTGTCTGATAGACACAATCTGCTGTTGTGAGTATTTTAACCCCCGTGGGGCAAATACTGACGATCTAACTTGATTCTGGACGATTGTTGCGCGTTTACGTGTAGCTTCCGGCGGAAGACGAGGTGTTGCTACAGAAGTTGAGGGAGGAGAGCAGAGCTGTGTTTCTGCAGAGGAAGAGCAGGGAGCTACTCGACAACGAGGAGTTACAGGTAACAGCATCGTCCTCGTGTTTATCCTTTTGACTAGATCATCATGGCTTGGTGAATCAGACTGATCTTTCTGCTTCAATCCATATACTATAGTTTCCTTTCCTGTGTTCTGCTTAGAATCTGTGGTTCCTGCTGGACAAGCACCAGGTTCCACCACTGTCTGGAGAGGAGGCCATGATCAGTTATGACTGTTACCTGAAGGTTGGGGAGATTGCCGGGGAGAAGTGCAAGTGAGTGGAGGGGAAAAGCTGAAAGGGGCCTTAAAGAGCACACACAATACATACATGCCTAAATGAGTTGACTTCATTATTATTCATTTCAATAAGCATGGTCAGGTATTCTCTTTAAATCATTGTGTACAGCTTTCTGTCAATATGTCACCCACCATTTTTACCTTCTCAGGCAGTTCTTCACAGCCAGAGTGTATGCCAAGCTGCTCCACAACGACCCGTACGGCCGCATCTCCATCATGCAGTTCTTTAACTATGTCATGAGGAAGGGTGAGTCTGATCACTGCCAGTTTTCCTGACGTCGGCCACCTTCAACACATGACAGCCTGTGTTCCTGTTGCGTTGCTGTTGGCAACAATGCTGCTTTTGTGTGTTCTTGACCAGTGTGGCTGCACCAGACGAGAATAGGGCTGAGTCTGTACGACGTGGCAGGACAGGGCTACCTGCGAGAGTCTGTAAGCATCTTCAACGCTCGCTTTTAACTCTCACACTTTCCACCTTGTAACCTGGCCTTACCAAACAAGACATGGTCTGGATCATGATGTGTGTGTGCACGTGTCCAGGACCTGGAAAACTACATTTTGGAGTTGATTCCCACACTGCCCCAGCTAGACGGCCTGGAGAAGTCTTTCTACTCCTTCTATGTGTGCACCGCCGTACGCAAGTTCTTTTTCTTCCTTGACCCACTGAGGACCGGTGAGACTCCCTCCTCGACAAGATGTTGTGTACACTATGTTTCATACCTCTGTGTGTGTACCTTTTTAACACCTCAGTTTCTACTGTAAACCCATATAAGGGTTATTCTACTGACGTGTCTTATCATCTCTTATCATATCATCCTTATCATAACATTGATGAACATAATCATTGATGTTTGGGATGCATTTGTTTTAAACATAGTAACTCTGGCAGTGGAGTCCCCTTGTCTTGATAAGGCACCATGGCTAACCTAACACAGAGACTGTTTATCCTGCCTTCCAGGAAAGATTAAGATCCAGGACATTTTAGCCTGCAGTTTTCTGGATGACCTTCTGGAGGTGAGGGTTCACTCAACTGTAACACCAGTGGAGCACAGCCCAAACACACATCACCACCAGGGACTGGTTAGAACACATTCATGAGTGAAGGAGACCGGTGGATGTTCTTTGCACTCCCTATCACTAATACTATCTCTCTCACTCTGTCTCTCTCTTTCACTCTGTCTCTCTCCCTTTCTAGTTAAGAGATGAAGAGCTGTCAAAGGAGAGCCAGGAATCTAACTGGTTCTCAGCCCCTTCTGCCCTGAGGGTTTATGGTAAAAAAAACTGAATGCTGTCCGTAATCTTTGAAATTCTAAACAGGTTTCTGAACTAGTTTCTGTTATTTGATGATGATAATGAGGGTCTTGTTTCCTGTGGTTTTTCAGGCCAGTACTTAAACCTGGACAAGGACCATAACGGCATGTTGAGTAAGGAAGAGCTGTCTCGCTACGGTACAGGCACGCTGACCGGTGTCTTCCTAGATCGGGTATACCAGGAGTGCCTCACATATGATGGAGAAATGGTAAACAAAACACACCAGTCACTAATCAGCTACACATCTGATATAACTGTTTGTGTCTTCCTGTAGATGGTCATCTGTTTAGTGTTACTATAAAAAACACACTCTTATTTATTGTGTTAGTCCATTCCTCCATTCAGGACTGAACAAAACACTTGAACCTTGTTGGTAACACATTCTTTAATCCTGACAGTTAAAAATCGTATTCATCCCTGTCTCTACGTCAGGACTATAAAACGTACCTGGACTTTGTTCTGGCTCTGGAGAACAGGAAGGAGCCGGCTGCGCTGCAGTACATCTTCAAGCTACTTGATATGGAGAACAAAGGCTACCTCAATGTTTTTGCTCTCAACTACTTCTTCAGGGTGAGGAGACTTTCTAGATTGTAGCGGTTACAGTTGGTGAATTGAAGCCGAACTGTTCGCAGACTAATGCACATATGTTTTTTCCTCCTTTCCCCCCTCCTCTCCCTTCTCTGTCCTCTCTCCCCCAGGCCATCCAGGAGCAGATGAAGATACATGCTCAGGAACCTGTGACATTCCAGGACGTCAAGGTGAACCATCTGTGCACTCAGCACATGATGTCATACTGAATGTTAAAGACATCTTTCTATGCGCTCTCCGTCCAGTTAAGCCATACCATAGTTAAAACTAAAGCCATATCAGTTATATTCTAAAGGCCTTTTCAACCAGCTCACCCCCCTTCTTCTATCCAGGATGAGATCTTTGACATGGTGAAACCCAGGGATCCATACAAGATCACCCTGCAGGACCTGGTGAGCAGCAGCCAGGGAGACACCGTGACTAGCATCCTCATAGACCTCAACGGCTTCTGGACCTACGAGAACAGGGAGGTGCTGGTCGTCAATGACAGTGACAGCAACAACTCTGACATGGACGAGACTTGATATCAATACCGCCGGAGTGCAAGGGCCTGATCTGAACTGGGAAGAGGACATGCAAGGGCCTGATCTGAACCAGGAAGAGGACGTGTTACAGGAGATCATTCCTCACACCCTCTCTTGTTGCCGCAGAGGGAATATAGAGACTTTGCAACACAGTCTGATTAAATGTCTTTATGTACAGTATATATATATATATATACATACACATCTCACATATTTTATACCAATGTTGTAATAAAAATCATTTCTACCAATAGAAAAGGTATTTTGCAATCCCTGTGATACATTTCTATATTTTTTTGCATTGATCTGACATGCCTAAGTAAGTAGAGGAGTCATACAGAGCATATCAATAACAGTACTTTTACAAGCCCAGACAACAGGACTACAGTGTCCTGGTTCATCTAACCATTAACATCAATTCACAAGTAAAGTACAGGGGTTCTAGGTTATCCCTAGATCTGCTGCACAACTCACCTTTCCATCAGGACATATGGTGTTTGAGGAAAAGATTCTCCTTTATAATTCAGTAACATCGCATAGGACTATCTTTTTGAAATGCCACCAATATCTCAAGTATATGTAGATAAATTTTCACAAGGCCACATACAGTATTCCATATCTGACAACTGTTTACCCTTGAAGAAAATACATTGTCACGTACCTAAACAAAATAAATTGGTATTTTTCTAAATCAGCAACTTATTAGCATCAAAGGACCATCCACTGTACTTACTCATTGGAAATTACTAGTTCCATTGACACAGTGATGTTCATTGCACGCAAGCGCGCACACACACATATATATACACAAATAGCTACATTCATGTTTTTGTGATAATTTAGCAACTAAAAATAGCTGTTATTTTGCATACATCTGAACATATCATCATGGATGTAACTATAAAAAAATAGGAATAGAATTTAAGCCATTTTAGAAAAAAAAATAAAAATAAGGATGTCCAAAGCATTAGGACATGAAAAATTCCTGGACGCCTGTTTAATAGAATTCATAAGATTCAAATTATAATCAAATGAATGTCTCAGGAGGAAGGGATGGGGGCGGGAACCCTCTGGCCTTCTGGTGTGGTCTGATTGGGCTCTGGCTCCAAATCAAAGGTGACGTTAACGAATGAGGCTGTCCCCTCCGGCTGTTCCGTGGCCGGTGACTGGTCCTCCTGGTTTTGCTGTTCCTTAAACCTGCGCTCTGCCTCCTCGGACAGACGGTTATCTTCCTCCTCCTCTTCCTCCTGTAGAGTGACAACATGGGATGAGGAGAGAGGGTCGAGGCTCAAATACCAATCTGTTCCATAAAACTTGAGTCTGGGCAGAGATTAATTTCTGCAAATAATAATAATTCTTATCTGTCTCTACATGTGTGTGTGTTGTGTATCACCTCCTTCTTCATCCGGTAGTACTCATCGATGGCATACTGGTACTTGGGAGAAGATATGCCAAATAGGGAGGCCATTCTCTCTCCCAGGTAGTCACAAACTAGGTAGGAAAAGCAAGCACAGGATTTGATGACACAATCTATGGTCTTCACAACCAGAACTAGAATGAGATCATTACAACACTATACAAAGCTATGAAGAATAACTGACATATGTTAGTTTAAGTCAGATACTGTGTTGTTTCCATGATGTGTTACCAGTATACATGTGAGGTTGTGCAGTGGAGCTAGACAGAAACATGCTGTTACCTGAGATGGTGGAAGTTGCTGCCCTCCACATGTGGAACCAGAAGTAAGGACCCCAAGTCAACTTAGACTGGAACATACAAACAAATACAACACTACATCATCCCCATAATACCAAACAAATTCCTCAATCCCAAAGTGATGGCAAACATATGGCACAAACACCATGACTCGTCGTGGTTACCGTGTCTGTGGTTGCCATATGGTTCCTCTTTGCGGGCTCTTCCTCCTCCTCCTCTTCGTCGGTGCTATACTCCTCCATGGTTTCTCCACTGGCAAAGTATATAGTTCTGCGTGGCACTTTGACCGGCACTTTTGACTGTCCCACACTCATGTCCCCAAGCTCCACACTCTCAAAGTCTTTCCCCATACCAGGGTTCTAAAACAAACACACACACATACACACACATAAAACATCCTAATCATCACCCTTGTGTTCTGCCGAGAATTCGCCAAAATAATGTCAAACGTACATTGTTTTCATAGTATCATGAAACATTTTCAAGACAGAACATTTGGCTTTAGTCTCGATGGTGCACTCTGTTGGTGGTACAACATATAGCTACATTTCTATTGTGTTTTAGGCATGGCATTCACACATATATTGCTCCCAAACACACCAACACCAAGCCAACAATTTGAACACAAACATTCTGATATACCTAGCAGGCAAGACCTACAGTACATTTGGACAGAAGTTTATTGAAAAATATATCCGGGCACTGTGTCGATTCATGCGACAGACAGTTTGTCAGGTTTGCCAACAAAGAGCCCCTTTACAGCTGGAGCTAGCTACGTATACAAGGAGGAAGTAGCAGGTAAAATGAGCTACCGTGAGAGCTAGCTAGGAACTAACGCTGGCTAACAAAACAGTCTACTTTAGGTAGTAATGGATGCAAACGATTGCTGTTACAAAGTGTCAGGTCTATGATCATCTTGCCGTTTTACCTTTTCAGCGTCCATAGCTTGTCCAAGAGAAATATTGGCATTAGTGAGACACAGCAACAATTCTGCCATCTCACTTCACTACACACTCTCCAAGTCCCGCTCCTTCCTTTCTCCCTTGGCGTCACCCGGACGTGACGATGACTCCCTGCAACAACAAAGAAAAGGGGTCCGACATCATTAGAGCTTTGCCATCAGCCGGTCAAAATCACAAAAGCCAGCCTTGATCACTTTCAACGTTTTCGAAAGTAAAAACCTGCATACCCCTTCACATTTAAAAAACATGATTGAACATCATGATCACACGGTGGAGCTAGTGTATACATACTGCAAATAAAGTGCAAAATATGGACAAGAATGGGGATAAGGATCAAGTATGTTCTTTGTGCTACAGCTGGCATGAATGCGCAACAGTTGCTGTACAGTCTATTGGACTAAAAAAGGGGTGTGGGCTGTGAAATCCAAAATAAGCCTCACGTGTTGGCTTCGACGAGCCTGAGCTGCATTGAACTGCAGTAGAACACCTCCCCCTAGCGGCTGAAGTAGGTATGGCAAAAATAACAGTGCTTTGGGTTCAACCATTAATGAGAACGGTTAGATAATTCGACACTTTACTTACCATTGAAACGGAAGGAATGTAATTGACCATAAATTATGAACAATATAGCATAAATTATATGCACTGTGAATACGTGAGCTGTGTTTGTTAAGTATTTCTATCTGTTTTAGATTTTAGATGATCGCAGTGCATTGTTTTCATCCCCGCGCACGAACAGAGTTGGCGTCATCCAATAGTATTGAAGGCAAAGCTGGTATAGCAGTGTTTGTTTCCTCAGAGAAGCAGTAGCTTTCCAGCGGATTTGAGCAACCGTTGTCGCTCCATTTCACAACGGTTATCTTCACACTTTCTTCCCGTGATTGAATAACCGACACGCGGCCATGGCTCTGTGCGGGAATGTCGGGGCCATGGCTTTACCGAGCGAGCTCATTGTCCACATATTCTCCTTCTTATCCGACAGAGATAAGCTTCGGGCCTCGTCCGTGTGCTCCCGCTGGAGGGAGTGTCTATTTTATCCAACGCTTTGGACGGAGCTCAAACTGCGTGTCGGTGGATGCTCAAACAGCGGGGGTTCAGTTTCCGAGGAGACCTCGAGATTAGAATTCCTTACCAGAAAGTTCGGATCTTTTGTGCGCGAACTGGAGTTCTCTCCAGTGTTGGCATTGGACGAAGTGGAAGACAGGATGGAGGCGCCTACAGGAACCAACCCTCAGTTCCCCGACCCATGGAAATACGCAATGACCACTTATCTGGACCAGGTGTTGTGTGTGCTGAGCAGTATTCGGAACAACAGGTAGTTATCAGACTGCTTGATATACATTTATAAGTGCACCAGAACCTGCATGCCGTATTTGAGTGTTGATGTTTGTTTTATGGGTCGTGCGTAGCTCATAAAATAGCACAGCTAACGTTAGCTAACTCGCTAGCTAGAAACAAACCCCTTTTATTACGTAATCACGCAATGTCTCGGTTGATATCAGCTGTTTCATTGACGTGCCCATTCCAATCAGTTTAACTTAAAATCGAGCAATTGAGGAAAAGCATTGCGTGTTGTTACTTTGTGGTCAGAATTCAGCGAGTAACAGAGTTGTTCATATTGACAACAAAGCAGTTGTCATGGTCAGAGAATGTAGTCTGGACGGGAGAGCTGAGGTCAGCAGTGACATTGACATCGCATGTCATGTAACTTTGGACTGTTCTGTTCTCTCCTCGTCTGCACCGGTCTGTGGGCTACCTGGAAAGTGCCAGATGCAGCATTCTGCTTCAGTCCCGAACTCCGTTGTCATCGTGTGTGTGTCTGTAATCCGGGAATGTCACCGTGTCTGTGTTATGTGAAACCCTTTTAATAAACTGATTGCATCCCTACCATTGCCCACTGTATGCTCTAGATTAGAGGTTGTCGGTAAAGTCAGGCTGGCCATGGGCTTTACAGTCAAGTCGAAAGCTGCTGATCCTGTCTTTGAGTGTGTGTATGCTGACTATAGTGTTTGTTGCTGATTACAATGAAAACCTACCCTCTGGTTTAGGGATGAGGTTGCACAGCTTGTAGTTTAACTCCTCTCTCTCTCTCTCTTTCTCTCTGTCTGTCTCTCTCTCTCTCTCTCTCCCTCCCTCCCTCCCTCCCTCCCTCCCTCCCTCCCTCCCTCCCTCCCTCCCTCCCTCCCTCCCTCCCTCCCTCCCTCCCTCCCTCCCTCCCTCCCTCCCTCCCTCCCTCCCTCCCTCCCTCCCTCCCTCCCTCCCTCCCTCCCTCCCTCCCTCCCTCCCTCTCAGGAATCTGCAGAGGCTGAGCCTGTATGGGGACACCTGCATTCTGCAGGACGAGGTGTTCATGGACAGGTCCTATCTCAACCAGGTCGATCAGGGATGCAAGAAGATCAAGGAGTGAGTGGTCTGATGTCAACACATATATAGAACTGTATCTACCACAACCCTATGGTAGTGGCAAAACAGCCATCTAAATTGACATTTGGCTGATATGTTTCTTTGGAAATATTTAGTTTGTTATAGGAAAGATTAAGATGTAGAAGTTAAATGAATAGGAAATGTTTTTAACCAACACCTTTCTCTTCCCCACCCCGACCCCTACATTGTTGTCTCTTCACTCATTTAGGATCCAGCAGTTGTTCGAGGAGCTGCTCTCCAATAGCCGTCAGATAAAGTGGCTGTCCTCTGCCTTCATGTTGGGGATGCTGACCCCTTCCTCCCTGGCCTCCCTCTCCAACCCCAGTGCTGACTCCCTGGAGCACCTCAGCCTGCTTGACAACCAGCTGCCCCCCCTTGCCCCCCCCTGCGAGGTGGCCCGCCTCACCCACCTACAGTCCCTCGGCCTCGACTTCTGCGACTTCACCTCCGAAATGTGCCGTCTCCTGGCCGCCCCCGACCGCGTCCCTCTCCATCGCCTCTCCCTCCTGCTCAACGGCGACGCCCCGGAGGCCAAGCCTTTGGAAGGCATAGCCAGCGAGGAGGACTGGAAGGGGCTGGTTCGCCACACGTCCAACCTGCGCGTGTTCATGATGGGGCTGGAAGTCGGCACCCAGGTGCTGCTCCAGGCGCTGAAGCCCAGCATGCCTCTGGAGCGCCTCCACCTGGACTGCTACTGCACCCTGGTCAGCGAGGAGGCTCTGGAGCTCATCTCCCAGCAGTACAACCAGACGCTAAGCCACTTCCTGCTCACGAGGGACAACAGAAGCTTCCCTGATCTGGGCATGAACAGGAATGAGGACCCGCTGGTCCTGCTGGCCTGGCGCTGCGTGCACCTGACCGTCCTGGTCATACATGGTGTGTGTGTGTGTGTGTGTGTGTGGTCTTGTTTAACTACCCTTGTGGGGAGCTAAGGCTCTCACAAGTATAGTGAAACGTGAAAAACTCAACCCTGTGGGACCCATTTGGTGGACCCCAAAACTCAAAAAGCATTTTTTTCAAGGGTTTTTAGGATTATAGTTAGTATTAAGGTTATCATTACATTAAGGGTTAAGGTTAGTGGTTGATGATTGTGCTCCACAATGATAAACAAACAAACCTGTGTGTGTGTGTGTGTAACTATGACCTTCTCCGCCCCTGTGTCCCATGTCTCCAGGCTACACCGTGTGGTCCCACAACCTGGTGGCCATCTCCCGCCTGCGTGGGTCCAACCTGAAGCTGCTGGCGGTGTCCGAGGAGAGCATCGACTTTGATCCTGACCAGTCCGTCTGCATGGAGGGCGACCCGGTCCACAACTTGGTGAAGGAGGTGTCTCTGGGGCTGGGCCGAGTCTGGCACCCCATCTCAGACATCAGCGGAGGTCTCACCGACACCACCCTGCACTTCCACAGCCAGCTGCAGGCCTTCAGCACGGGCATGTAGGCACCGCCCTCCAGGGGCCACACCCACACCTTTTAATCACACACCCTTCCATCGTCACAGCCCCCCCCCCCCCCCGTTCATCTAACAACCCCACCTCGATGATCCATAGCTCATTTGCATACTTTTTTTTTCTTCTTTTCTTTATTTTTTCTTTTCATTTTTCCTCCTCTACTTGTAGAGTGAACTAATGCTTTGTATGTGCTGTGTTTATAACCAGTATTGGATCTCTATATTTATATATATATATATCTCTATATATCCTGCTCATGGCTAGGAGGTTTGGAGGGGGGGGGGGCTTGTCCAGTTGCTATGGTAATGGGGGAATAGTTGTGGTGGAAATAGGGGAGGGGGCAATCTCAACACTTACTAGCTTTGTTGTAATTTGTTTGTTTGTCTATCTATTGTTTTCTTCTTAGCAAGTGCTGAGTTTCTCTGTAAACTGTCAGTCAATCCATCTTGGCTTTTTACAACGATGAATTCCTGTGTACATGTTCACTAGTCCATAGGGAGCCTAGTCAAGTTCCTGTGTACTTGTCCAATAGTCTGTAGGAGCCTAGTCTTCCGGCAGAGGACCTGTTAGAGCTTTAGGATTGTAGTGTAGACTTTGCCCCTGCAGTACTGGAGGTAGGGGCCCAGGGCCAACAGGGTGAGTCCATTCTCTGTCTGTCTCAGGTAGGCTAAACATCACATTGACAAATATTGGAGGAGGAGGAATGGAACAATCAGCTAGTCTGTCACTCGAAATGGTCACAGTTGCCTTGGAAACCCCCTCGTTTTCGGGATTCAGTCATTTTGCCCGTCAGATTCGCCCCCCAGCTTCACAGGGGTTAACAAACCTAGTCCTATATTTGTTTTTAAAGATTAAGGTATTGACGAATGGCAGAAGGCTACTCCTTGCACATTATTATGTTTAGATGGACAGTTGGGAAAACGTGTTGGCATGTGTTATGAATCCTGGCCACTGGGTTTCATTAGATTGTAGAGGGATGCGTTTAAATATTTCTGCTGGCTCTGTCCATATCTCAGGATTACTGCACTTTCGGTACTTGTTTCCAATGAAGGCGTTCTTCTGAAGCCGTCTGGCTAGCTGGTTAACTGTGGCTGGGTGGGTGAGATCCAGTAGAAATGATATGGGGATAATCCCTCCAGCAACATGTTGGGGTTTGTTTGATATCTGTCTGCCTGCATGCCTGCTCCTCCTCCTCCAGTCAGCCACTGGGGCTGGGCTTCCTACCTGAAAGGTGGAGAAGAGAAGAGGGAGAAGCTGTGATAGATATGCATGTTAACGGAGAGCAGCTTCTAAAGTCTTCATATGAGATCCCTGTCCTTGTTTCTTAGTAGCACACCAAAAAGGATTAAGATGATATAGCTCCGTCTTTAAGAGTTGACTCTTGTCGTAGCCGTCGTCGTTGTTGTTGTTGATGATATTGTTGTGGAATATGTTACAGAAGATTATTCAGTGTGTCAGAGCGGTCTGAGGACAGGAGAGAGTGGCCATGCTAACCAGTCCCTTGTTACAAAGTCCAAGCATCCTGATGCTTTCATACCGTGCCTAAAACCCACAGGAGCTAACATTTCATCTCACTATGTTCTTGTTGTGTGAGAGTGTGCATGTGTGTTTCCAGTTCACCGGATTGTCTCGGTCAGAACAGCAGCTGCAGAACTTCCCGTACAGAAGTATAGCTCAGTTACGCATCAGTGTTTTTGTTTTCGATTCTGTGTTGGGTAGGTGTGCGTGTGCGTGTTCGCTAGTTGCGCTAGTTTATTAAGTTTCAGCTGTGCATCCATCAGAGTGAGGGGTGTGCGTGAAGTCGTACCACTGTCTCTGCAGTGAACAGGAAACAGCCGTTCTCAGGGTTCCGTCAGTAGAGGAGGGAGAAGAGGAAGGGGAGGAGTCACAATCGCTCAGGCCTCAACCACATACACACGTAAGGGAGGAGTCCGAAGGAGGGCGTCCTTTTTTTTATTTTTTACTATCAGTCACTGGATGTTGACCCGGCGTCTTGGAGTCTGTCCGCACCAGCTGCCAAAGATCTTGGTGATTCTAGCGAGCCTTCAGAAGTGCCCTCCACACTCCAGATGGGGGGGGGTAGGGCCAAAGGCTGACCAGACAGAATGTGTACTACTGCAGTTCTTATACAGTGCTGCTTCCACATATTGTACACACACAGAGGAGTTGAAGTGGGCCTGTTTTTGTTCCACAGCTGTGCTGTGGCAAGGTCAGCAAACCGGTAGATTCTCTTTCTCTCTCTCTGTTCAACAAAGCACCTGTTTCACTGTGAAAGAGTGAATGTAACTTAAACGTGTTGAAACTGGAGGTTGGTTCTATCAGACCTGCGCGCTGCTATGAGACCTGTAGGAACATTCCACCGGACGAGTCCATCACAAACAGAGAAATGGCCAAATGTCTGCATGAAAATAACTTATTTTTTTACTCTATTTTTTTTCTCTCTTTCTTTCTTTTGAGGGGCATGGGGATCAGGTAGATTAGAGAACTGCTCTGTTGTGAGGACAGTGTAATGAAATTGAAAAGTGGAATAATACAGAGATGTCTGTATCGCCCTGTGACCACAACACAGAGGCCGGTTAGACCTTGGCTCTGTTAGCACAGAACTGTTAGCATGTTGCTAAGACGACCAGTTGGTTAACACAATTCAGTTGGATGTCCCAGTTCCTTTTGTATTCTTTCTTTTTTTTCTTCTTCTTTTGACAATTTATTTTCTGGACACTTTATATGCATTTGCAATCTAAATATCTCTCTTGTAGTGAATTGTAGGAAGCTGTTAGCGGTTAGCCTCAGTCAGATGTGGGGTCCTTCATGCCCGAGAGGTGGCCATCTTGTTGCCTGAATAGAAATGGCCTGAGAACAAGCCTGGGTGATGTCCTATCGTTAAATACTAGGCGCCACAGGATTTACTTTACCCATTACAGTAAAAACCAATGGGGCTGTGCTAAAGTGCAACATGTGAGTTAAATCAAATGCACATTAGGTACTTTGACCCAGATCTGGCTGAGACGACTGCTGCTCTGGCAGGCAGCAGCCAGAGAGGTGGCGCGCTGTGCCAGGATCACCTACATGGACTGGACTACATTCTTCCTTGCAATGGTAAACATGAAGCCCTTAAACACTGTATTATAATCTAGAGGGATATGTGTGTTTCACACTGCGGGAGAATGATGTTGGCCAGCTAATCTGAATTCACTTTCACATGTGTATTTATAAATATCTCTCTCTCTCTATATATATATATCTATCATTATATTTTCTGGTTCAAAAGACAAGCTGAACTTGAGTTTTTAGAGGGTATGTCATCAGTGACACCATACATTTCAAGTGCAAGTTCTAGTTAGCTGGCTTACTAATGATACCTGCTTTGTGACACGTGACTTCCAGGTATTGTCATCTGGAAGGTGGAGGTTAAAGGTCAAACACTGGCCGACACCCTCTCTGGCTGACCTGCATCATAGCAAAGTCACAAACTATGCAAGTGGAAAGCATCTTAGAACTTAATAGTGGCTCCTTACTTTCATTTAATTTTTCCTGTCACTTGCAAATGAAAAATAACAGAACTTACAGCGATACTTGGCCTTATTATTATTATTATTATTATTATTACCTGATTGTGACAGATATTGTTTTAAGATCTTGATTCTTCGGAAGCCACCTCGTTGTCAGCGGCGACCGTGGTTATAGACATCGTCTCCGTGAGACTGGTCAGCAGGCCCCCGTTTTAAGTGGTACGAATGTTGTGCATTTGTTTAAAATCAGGACAGTTTGCAATAATGCGAGTCATTCTATTGGCCACGTAAGGTAACCACAGCCCAGACACCTGGCTGCCTCCTTCAAAACTACGTGAAAGACAAAAATGCGATTTAAAAACTCACAGTGCATATTTGTATAGATATCAGATATATACTCTTATGCAACACAATGTCCGGGATACTATTTATGAACATGATGAAATATGAAACAAATGTTTGTAAGTGTGGGTTGTTTTGCAAAAATGGTTTTACCATCTTAAATGTTTAATATTCTAGGCAAGAGTGTTCTGTCGATAATTGTCTCTAGTGTGAGAACATAGCATTGGATTTTATATGTACATCTGCAAAGGCAGCAGAGCCTTTGGTGCAGGGGTGAGAGGTCACCTGAGAAGGTGGGATTTTATTGGTTAGAAAGGTTATCCAAGGTTCCAAGATTTCAAAGGAAAAACCTTTACGGAAAAAGAAAAAAAAAACCCAACTGGCAAATATATATTATAAGGTAAACCAGCGGAATGTTGATTTGAATCAATGTTGAATGAATGCTTCTTTTAATCAGTGAATAAAAGCATTAAAAACAATCCTAATGTCTTGTGTATTTTTGTAAATTTATCAAGTTCTTCAACTTAACTGTTTGCTAATCCAGATGTAGCATTTTCCTGTTCACTGGCTGTATATCACAGCATTCGACACCTATAATTAGAACACATATTGACCACACCTGTGTCTTTGTAGACCCAATTAAAAAAATAATCTTAATTCATAAGTGTCCTTTCAGGTTTCACCAGAGAAAAGAAGTTCACCTGAACTACTCAGGTTATAAAAAAATAATTTAAAAAAGCATCTGCTAAATGAAAACACCATCTATTGTTCCACATGACTCCATGACTTGAGGGTGGGTGTAGCGTGTGGCCTGATACTTCTGTGATCCCACACAACAGTGAGCTACAAAGAGCATGCCAGCTCCTCCCAGCAGTAACTGTATTTTCAAGACCACTCCCTGTCGTTGGACTGGGTGTCAACGCATCTGTCTGGTTCAGCTCAGAGTTTGACTCGACAAAACACTTGAGAAAAGGATTCCTTTTATTTATACACTTTACAGCTAATCACATTCTTCATCATATTCAGTCTCTCATGGCGTGCTGCAGCGAGTCCCTGAGTTGTCCTAACAAGGAGGACCTCTGGACTGGCTCATGTATATTTACAGTACAACTTACTCTTAAATCCATATCAACACAATTTCTACATATACACATGTCAAGTCCACTGGGGACACGATTCTTTAAAAAATTAAATTAAAAAGTAATTTCGGAAAATCCTAAGCAAATGAAAACCTTTCAAAGTTAGTAAATGTTATATTTCCCAAAGTAATTATATTCAGATCACTTTTGCAATGGGATCATGCTCTTTGTGACTGGCAACATGACCTCAGCCAATACATCCAGTCAAGTCTCTGTGTTTCTGTGTGTATCCAATGTTTTTGAGAAGAAACAATTCTCTGCCTCAATAAGGGGCACTGGTCACATGACCTCCTGCAGGAAACCGTCCTATAAGCTTACCCTTGCTCAGCACAACAACAGGAAGTACAACACAGGAAATTGAGGAGACTTTGTGTGTGGGGGGGGGGAGCAATTGAACCGGCAGAGGAGAGTGACATTTGGAGAGACGCCAAGAGACTCAGATAAGGCTCAGATGACATCATGGGGGGAGGGGGCCTGGTGTGGGGGCTGCTGGGTGGTTGGAGGGGAAGGCCTGAGGGGGGGTCCAGGGGGGAGGCCGTCTAGAGGGGGTCTCATAGGGGGGTAGCCCATGTGTGGGGGTGGTGGGTACCGTGGAAACATGCCTGAGGGAGGAGGCCCGCGCACTGCAGGAAGTAAAGAGAGGAGGGGATTAGGAACAGTATGTCAGGGGTCTTCAACCCTGGCCAATGGGCCCAAGACTGATATATATATATATATATATATATATATCACGATTCTAACCTGCAAACAGATGCAATGGAAACTTAAAAGAAACTAGTTTTAGCCCATGCACACTGATAAAATAAAAGCAATAAATGGGTTGATTAAATATGGTATGTTCAATCATGTGCTTTGGCCTTAGAAGACATGCATTATGGTACTTACTGCCCATGGGGTGGCCACCAGGCCCCCTTGGGGGGTAGAAGTCTGGGGGTCCATAGGGGCCCCTGCGAGGAAAGTGGGGGTCACGAGGGTCCATAGGGGGGAGGGGACCCCCTGGAGGGGGGAGAGGTCCCATGAAAGGAGGGCCCCGTGGCCCTAGAAGGGGTCCTGGAGGTCCCATTCCAGGGTGGCCCAGAGGGGGGCCCAGAGGAGGAGGCCCCATCCTCATGTCAGCATCAGGAGGACTCCTCCTCTCTGAAGGAGCACCCTGGAAGGAATGAGGTTGGACACTGCTGGATATACATCTGTCATCAGCACAAACACACACACACACACACACACACAGTTAGGGTTCTCACCTCTCTGATGTCAGGTTCTCCAGGCCCTAACCGGTTCCCCGGGAAGGAGGGGTCTGCATAAAATCAGAGAATAAAGATGCAGTCAGAACCTTAAACCAGAACCCCCAATCCTTTCTCCAGGTCGGAATCAAGTCCTGGTTGTTATTATTATCGCTACATACACCATTTGTACAATCTTGTGGTGAAGAGAGAGCTATTCGTGGCTTTAATGCTTTGAGCTTGGCTCTGTCTGAACAGGGTTTGACATAGAGGGAACTCTTCTACACATTCACCTACTCACCACTGCAGTATTTTGCTGCTGTTCTGTTATCTTGCTAAGGCAGAGCATTTCAGGTTTGTATCAGTAATAGCTGGTGTCTTCTAAACCTCTGCACTGTACTCTATTGGTTCGTGGAGAGGAGAGAGGAGGGATAAGACAAGGGTCTCACCGGCCATTTCAGAGGGGGGTCCAAAGCTTGGGTGGTCGCCTGGCCCTTGTCCCCTGGGTGGGAGGGGGCCCAGAGGGGGGTGTCCAGGCTGGGGGAACGGCCCTGGGGGAGGAGGCAGGGGGCCCAGGGCCCCTGGAGGAGGTCTCCTGAAGGGGGGGCCTGGGTCTGGATACATGTAACCTTACAACACAGAGAGACAACCCAGTTTAGCCTAATCCAACTCACCCCAATACATTCTGTCACATACTTTGGATCTAATGCAATGAAACCAAAAGCACTGATACAAATATCCAACGAGCAGAAACATCTAAATTATAGTGATGTTGCATTATATCAAGGGCTGATGGACACACCTGACTGCTGACTGGAGCTGCAAGCATGAGCCACAAGAGGCCACATCAACAAGCAATAATGTGTAAACATCAGACACCAAAAAACACAGTCAAGGTGCCTAGAAACGGTGATATAATGAATACAATGGTAATGAACTGTGGATGACACAGTGAAACCACATGGCAATGGCCCCCCTTGAAGCAGTATACGTTTCGTGGACGTGGACAAATATTTCATAGCCAACCATAGATTATACCTGTCTCAAACATAATTGGATTGCCCATAGGGCAGTAGGCTGAGACTTAAGACTGTATAATAGGGTTCTGGTAATTAAATAAACCAGTTAATAACACTGGTCAATTAGAGAGGTCCAGATCCCCATGACCTCATCCCTGTACCTGCTGGGGGGATGGGAGGCCCGGGGCCTGGGGGCCCAGGGGGGCCCCTGCGCTCCCTGTCCCAGGTGGGAGACAGAGAGCCACTGTCAGAGTGAGGACCACCACTGCGCTCTGAGTCCACCACACCACCAGGGGGCTCCACCATGCCACGCGGAACTGCTCAGAGAGAGGGAGTAACAGTGGGTGTGAGCATGAGAAAAGAGAAAGAGACATAGGGAGAGAGAAAGAGAGAGAGAACGAGGGAGAGAGAGAGAGAGAGAGAGAGAAGGAGAAAGTGAGAGAGAGAAAGAGAGGATAATGTCAATGGGTTCATGGTGCAGCATGGATAAGCAGAGCAAAACAATTGAACACACAGAGACAGGCACTGAGAGACCACAGCTGGCAACACTGCTACACTGCTACTGACACTGCTGCTAGACATTCAGGCCAGTGAGCATGAGGATGTAAACAAGTGTATCATGTTATCAAAATGAGTGCATTCTTTTTTCTTTTTTTTAATAAAAAAAAATGAATGTGTGTGTGTGGGGGGGGTTCAACATGGCTCAGATATTTTAGAGCTAAATCCATCCTCCTGATATGCGAGCCATGGTACAGTAAGTGTAGGCCAACAACATGATACACCTGCTGGCAAGCTCCCACACATGCACCAGCCCTGCTCCAGCAACGTGTGTGTGTGTGGGGGTTGTGCATGTGTGTTTGTGTGTAGTTATATGGACAGAGAGGGTTTGGTATGAGATGGGAGAGGGGGAGGTGGTATCTTCTACAGAGAGGGAGGGTTGGCCCGGCTGTCAGCAAGTGAAAGGTGGGTGTTTGTGGGGGGGGGGGAGTGGGCTCCTGGTCACCTCTACCCCCAGGTCCGAAGGGGGGGAACTGGGGAGAGAGGCGGGGTGGGGGGCCGTCCATCAGGGTGGGAGGAGAGAGGAAGGCTCGCGTTTCGGAGGCGGGGCGACTGAGGGGGGAGGGGCCATACGGTGACCTTTCACCTGGAGGACAGGGAGAAAGGGATGAGGAGTCAAGATCAGACCACAGGGCCACAGAGTGTGAAAGTGTGTGTGTGTGTTCTAACCTCTGTAGGGCATTGGTCTGGGCAGGTTGTCCAAAGCGTATGGATCCTTCGCCACCATCTCTAATTTAAACTGCATGTCTGTTAACCTGTAGAGAGCAAACTAGATATAAACCACACTAGACCCAAACCAAAGGAAATGCTTTAACCAGACCCGGTGTGAATGGGTTAGGCAGGACTGGGGAGGAGTCAGGGTGCGCACTTCTGTCTGAGGAGGGCGTTCTCTCTCCTGGTGTCAGCCAAGTCACGGTCAGCACCCCGTGCTGCTAGCTACAACACACAAACAGAGACACACACAGACACGAACAGACAGGGGTGAAATAGACATTTGAGGAATCTTGCCAGAACATATGGTACACATGACTGTCATGTGGCCACTCACCCAGTTATTGTGGGCCTTCTTTTCATGGGCGGTGATCTGCAAGGCAGGAGACAGCAGGTTAACTCAGAATCTTTTAGCTACCTCCCTCTCTCTCCCCCCTCTGCCTCCCTCTCTCTCCCCCCTCTGCCTCATTCTCTCTCCCCCCTCTGCCTCATTCTCTCTCCCCCCTCTGCCTCCCTCTCTCTCCCCCCTCTGCCTCCCTCTCTCTCCCCCCTCTGCCACCCTCTCTCCCCCCCCTTTGCATCCCTCTCTCTCCCCCCTCTACCTCCCTCTCTCTCCCCCTTCTGCCTCCACCTCTTCCCTCTCTCCTCACCTGCCCCTGGTAGGCCTGCTTGGTTTTCTCCAGGTCATCCTCTAAGTCCTGGTATCGTTGTCTGAGGGGAACAACAGCGTCATCATCATCAATACTGTCTGGGTGAAAGTGTGTGTCTGTATGTGTGGGTGTGTACGTCTGTGTATGTATGGGTGTGTGTTTGTTTATGTCTCTGTATGGGTGTGTGTTTTGTCTCTGTGTTTGTGTAAGGCTGTGTGTGTTTGCGTATGTGTGTGTGTCTCCGTGTGCGTGTCACCTGTAGGTAGTGAGCTCCTCCACAGCTTGGGTGATGTTTCTGTCAGCCTTGGTCAACTTCTCCTCCTTCTGCAGACGTCCTCTCTCCTCCACAGTGAGCATCCTGGTAAGACGCAAACACCCTTCATCACCATCACGCTGTCATGATCTGTACCCTCCCTCCCTCCCTCCCTCTCGTTCTGTACTCCCACCTGTGCAGTTTAAGCTCGTTCTCCTGGTACATCTCAGTCATGATGTGGAGTTTCTGCTGCATCCTCTGGATCTGGTCTGTGTAGCTCTCCGTCTCTGCCTGGAGAGACTCTTGTTCCACCTCCATCTGCCTGATGCCCTCTGGACACACACCCACACCAACAATGAAGTGTCTTTCAGCAGTCGAAACATGAAAAGTTGAGACAGGAAGCAGCTGAATCACTGTTGAGAGTAGAATAGAGACAACCCCAGGGGGAACACACACACACAGACGGTAACCCACCTGTGAGTTCCTCCTTGGCTTTTATCTCATCAGAAAACCTGGCAAACACTCGGTCTTTGTCCTCATCCACCGACTTGAGCTCTGCATTCAGCTGCACACAAACAAGCCATCGTTGGTTCCATATGGCGAACAGATCGAGTCAAACATCCTAACTTCCCAGCAGCGTGATGAAGACGTACCTTGGCAGCATAGATGAGCTTCTGTACCTTCTGATGGTGGTTGTTATCTGTCAACCAATCATAATGGTGCAGAACAGTCAAAAATGACATGTGGCACATCCCATAGCGCTCAGCGCACCTCCATAGCTTATGTGGTCTGTCTCCACTAAGTAAGAACCTTACCCCTTCTGTCTCCATTCTGGTTCCCATTGCGGTCCTGACCGCTGGCCTCGTCCTCCAGATCCCAGTCCCAGACCTTCATCTGCAGCAGTCGATCTGTCAGAGTCTGGACGGACAGACAGAAAAAAGCTCTTACTCAAACACGAGCACAACCCAACGGATTATCAACTCTTGTATACTGAAGCCACCATGAGGATGGTGACTGTCATATACACTGTTGACTGTGACACACCTTGAAACACTCTTCTTTGTGTGTTAAGTCCTGCAGCATTGCTGTGTAGCTGCTCTCACTCCTCTCCTTCTCCTCCTCCAGCTCACTGATTCGCTCCACCCATCCCTGCATCTGCTGCAACAGCTGGAGCAAAACAGTGAGCCATCAGCTGATAGGTCCAAGGATGGTGGGTTAGAATTTCATCCATCCTTGATTCCCAGTTTGCTAGTCCCACCAGCGGTGGTCTTCCTGAGGTTAGGGAGGGGAGATCCTACCTGGGGTTATGGAGGGAAGGTACTACCTGGGGTTATGGAGGGGAGGTCCTACCTGGGCGTTGCTCTCCTGCATGAGGGCGTTCTCTTCCCTGGCCGTCTCCAGGTTCCCATCCAGACGGTCACTGTTCATCTCATAGATCCTAAGGCTCATCTGGGCCTGAGACAACACCACAGGACATATGATCCGTACATGATGTCTAGTTGTGTGTGTGTGTGTGTGTGTGTACACAGGTGTGGGTGTATATGTGCGTGTACCTACCTGTTCCTCCTGAGCCTCACACTCTTTGATCTCTTCTTCTAAGCTTTTCACGGTTTCCTCCATTTCTGCAAGCTGAAGACAAAACGCAAGCAACCCAAAATCAGCGATGACAGTTGACAAATGATTCATTGTAAAAGCTCCTACATGCGCAGCCAGGTGTCTCCCCCAGAGAGACGAGAGTCATGAGACCTTCTGCTCCTGCTCCATCCTCATGGTTCTCTGGGTCTCCATCTCCTCCTTCCTCTGCTTCAGTTTAGCCTCCAGGTGACAGTTTGACTGTTCCAGCCTCCTGGTATCAGCCTGGGGGGGAAATTAGTACATGTGTTGGGACAGTAAGCTTAAACACACACACACACACACACATGGATCCGCACACACTCATGCAAGATACAGATGTACAGATACAGGTTTAGGCTGGTTGAGGGGCAGTTCTATGGGCATGTGTGAAGCCATCTGTGACATTGCTTGTAAAAAGGGCTGTACAATTTCTTGGGGATTTGATTTATATTTTTCTTACCTCCAGCTTCTCCCTCCTTTCGTTAGCTTCTAACACACCACTGTCTCGCAAGGACTTTTCCAGTTTATCATACTGCAAGACCCACAGATAAGTACAGACACAAACAAACAAACAGAAGCACATCACTCAGTGACAGGAAAAATAGTCCTTCGCCACATTATGTCCATCTAAGCCACACTCTGGGGGTATGAGTCTTTGTGCTTTCACACAAAATAATTACTCTATAACTGTGTGACTCAATAGTTGTAACTTTTACTGAAACCTTTTTGAAAATTACTCACCTCCAGTTGACAGTCAGTTAGTGCCTGGAGGGATTTGCATTTCTCATTCAGCAGCTGAGACACCTGCTGTCCCAACTTCTTCTGTCTGCCTGTTGGGGAGAAGGTGGCAGGAATTGGAACGTGTGTTTACAAATAGATGGTACTTTAGTGATTTCTGACAATAGGGTTCTGGTCAAAGGTGACAGACTTGTAAGACGTGCTGGCAGCGGATGTGATGTGACAGTACTTACGGACAGCCAACCTGCTGCTTAACTGTGGAGACGGCGGAAAGACACATTACATGTCAGAACTACTCGTCTACTATTATACAACTGGCAAACAAACTACTGCTAATGAGAACAGACCAAGACTATGGATAATTGACATCAAACAGAGATTTACATACAGAGTAATGTGTACTAGAATCTACTCACAGACTGGTAGATCCGGCATGTGAAGATTAAGAAGGTGGCCAGTCCTATCAGCGCCGTGAAAATGACAGCCTCCCATTGCACCCCATAGAGATCAGGACCTGGTCGGATCTCATCAGGGAGTGACGACACCACCTGGAAATATGAGTCAACCAAACAGAAAGGACATCATTGTGGTGTGTCGATCATTGATGGGAACCAGCTTGCTTACCTTCATTAGAATTTGAACATTGATGCCATATGTGTTTGGGAGTTGAAAAACACAAATGAGACCCTGCACACAAGCTGGCACTCAATTAAAAACTAGAAACACGTTTCCCGCCCATGATTCATTTACAAATCCTTGCACAATTTTTAAGGAGGAACTTTCAGGCTAGCTAGCTAGCAAGCAATAAAACATTAGCATCATAGTGTAGCTATCTTCTAGCTAGGCTAGCTAACAAACTAAAGCTAGGTAACTGCAAATCAGGCTTTAATGCGTCTTTACAACAAGTAGGTTAAGTGTTAAGTAAAATGGCCATGCAAGCAGCTATCACAATCTCACGTTTGTTCTACACAAATGGCAACATTGATAAAAGTTAGCCAAGCCAATCTAGCTAGCTGACTTGTTATGAATGATGTGTCCAATTCGACCTACATCTTTTACTCTTTCCACAGCAAGTGTGTAGTAGGTCCTTGCCGCTGTTTGGAAATCGGCCGCTTCGCCAGTCAATATAACTGGTGGTTGTTCTGTCATTTTAAATCGCCTAATTCCAGTTTTATCTTGATTTAGGTTATCATTGAAAGGTGCCCAGCTGTCACTTGGAAGCTATCCCTAGCGGTATTCTCACAACAGAGTCGACGTTTAGGGTCATACCATGTTGAACACAAAAAGGGGAACTGTGACTTTTATCATATTCTTTAAAATATTGTTTTTAACTAAAACTTTAAGTAGCATGTTTTCAATAAAATTATACATAACATTGACAAACAAAAAATATTAAGAGTGAAGATTTAATGGTTATGTTAAATCCAAAATTGTTGTTGCAAACAATAACACACCTATCGATTTATGACTTGTAAGAAGGTTCATTTTCAACGTCACCAATTGTAGAATGCCACACTGGCAACTTTGACCAAATTTAAAGTGACACCCACGCGCTAACCGCTGATAAATTACAAATACATGAGTATTGTAGATACTTAACATGAAACGTAAACATGAAAAAGTGAAAGTAACACAATTAATTTATAATCTGTCCTCTTCTTAAATATTGTCAGTAATATCGTGAACAAACAGACCAAAGGTGTCCCCTTTCAGTGTTCACTTTTTCTAATGACAGTCACCTGCTCTTATAGCCAACAACCGCAAGTTGCTCGAACTTTCTATTCTCACCACCAGTTATGCCATCCTAAATCCCTAACACTCACCTGGTCAACTTCATTGATTTTCATTTTAAGAACTAACGAGTCGTTCTAACACATTATAGGCCTTCTCTGTCACACAGTACAGCAAGCTTGCATAATTTCCAGTCACAGACCAGCGCAAAGGAACGTGAATAACTGAAGTGACGCTTGAGGGAAGTCTGAGGCACAGCTGAAATGTCAGAGACTTAGGGTGTGTTTCATTCCAAAAAAGTGTTCACTCTCTAGAAGGACTGCGTCTATTGGGCTCATCTTGACTTAAGTAGCTTTTTCTTGTTGCAGAAGACCACCAACTCAAATGGTGAGGTGTATATAACCTTCTAGAACAAAATGACACACCTAAAGGACCTGTAAATGAAATAGCAACTTGACTTGCCGTTCATTTGAGCAAACATATTGTTTGCTGAAGTTGCAGCGTATGGTAAACCATGTTCTGTTTGACTAAGCTTACATGATTTAGTCTTTTTCCTACCTGAACAATGAGCTGTTTCAGGAGAACCACAGCCGTCTGAGTGTGAGAAAGTCCAACAGCAGTGATGTCAAGCACAAAAGACAGCACATAACCCAGATCCTTGGTTCTTCCTAAGATATAAAAAAAAATATGATAAGTATTTGAGGATGAAACATTTGCAGTGTAATATTGTCTTTTATCAGGTCACTTTCACATCATTTATAGGAGTGACCTGGCATCTTAAAGTACCCACTTAAAAAATACCCACATCATAAAATCATGTGTAATTATCACGTCTCACACTGAACAACAGATCCAATCTAATCAAAGCCCATGGCAGGAAAAGCAACCTCCAAAACCACAGTACCTGGATTATCTTCAACACTGACAGACGAGTTTAATCTGTTTTTTAGGGTTGACACCAGAGTGTCTAGTTTTCGAAGAGCCGAGTGTTTCCTCGCCTCGTCTGTGTCTTCGCTGGATCCACGTGCCGTCTGTCGAGGCACGCTCAGAGTCTCCATGTGCTGCTGCAGGAGCAACTCCAGGTCCAACGTGATCGACAGGTCGTTACTTACGTCTTCATTTGGATCCCCTGAGCTGCCCAGCCTGTAGTCAAGCCACTGGAGTTTGGGTTTCCCAAGCAGGTCCAACAGTGTGTGGATCTCCTCTGCAGTCACATACTCTTGGAGGGTTTTGTATTGCCTCAGCAGAGTTGGAGCTTTAACAGGGTGGTGCTCAGTATCTGCTTGCGGTGGGAGGTGATGAGTATGGTTTACTTCAAGAGGCACACCTGGCTGTTCCTCCACCTCATCCTCAACCTGTTGTCCTGAGTCTGGTGTTGTGGAACTTGGGGTGAAATAACTTAAGGCTTTTCCAAAGAAACCCAGAGTTCCTTCACTGTCCCCGTCTCCACCTGAAGCCTCTGTTTCAGCTGCCTCTTCTTTTGCTCCCTCTAGTCCTGAGGCCTCTCTTTCTACAGCCTCCTTCTCTGCTGCCTCTTGTTTTGCGGCCTTCTTCTGTGCAACTTCTCTTTTTGCTGCCTCTCTTTCTGCGGCCGCTCTTTTTGCGGCCTCTCTTTCTTCAGCCTCTCGTTTTGCAGCTTCTCTTTCTGCGGCCTCCCACTCTGCAGCCTCTCTTTCTGCAGCCTCTCTTTCTGCAGCCTCCCTTTTTGCAACCTCTTGTTTTGCGGCCTCTCTTTCAGCAGCCTCCCTTTTTGCAGCCTCTTGTTTTGCGGCCTCTCTTTCTGCAGCCTCTCTTTCTGCAGCCTCTCGTTTTGCGGCCTCTCTTTCTGCAGCCTCCCTTTTTGCAGCCTCTTGTTTTGCGGCCTCTCTTTCTGCAGCCTCCCTTTTTGAAGCCTCTTGTTTTGCGGCCTCTCTTTCTGCAGCCTCTCTTTCTGCAGCCTCTCGTTTTGCGGCTTCTCTTTCTGCAGCCTCTCTTTCTGCAGCCTCTCTTTCTGCAGCCTCCCTTTTTGCAACCTCTTGTTTTGCGGCCTCTCTTTCTGCAGCCTCCCTTTTTGCAGCCTCTTGTTTTGCGGCCTCTCTTTCTGCAGCCTCTCTTTCTGCAGCCTCTCGTTTTGCGGCCTCTCTTTCTGTAGCCTCCCTTTTTGCAGCCTCTTGTTTTGCGGCCTCTCTTTCTGCAGCCTCTCGTTTCGCGGCCTCTCTTTCTGTAGCCTCCCTTTCTGCTGCCTCTCTTTCTGCAGCCTCTCTTTCTGCAGCCTCTTGTTTCGCGGCCTCTCTTTCTGTAGCCTCCCTTTCTGCTGCCTCTCTTTCTGCTGCTTCTCTTTCTGCAGCCTCTTTTTCTGCTGCTTCCCTTTCAGCAGCCTCTTGTTTCGCAGCCTCTCTTTCTGCAGCCTCTCTTTCTGCTGCCTCTCTTTCTGCTGCTTCTCTTTCTGCAGCCTCTTTTTCTGCTGCTTCCCTTTCAGCAGCCTCTTGTTTCGCAGCCTCCCTTTCTGCTGCCTCTCTTTCTGCTGCCTCTCTTTCTGCAGCCTCTCTTTCTGCAGCCTCTCGTTCTGCAGCCTCCCTTTCAGCAACCTCTCGTTTTGTGGCGTCTCTTTCTGCAGCCTCTTTTTCTGCAGCCTCCCTTTCAGCAGCCTCTCGTTTAGCAGCCTCCCTTTCTGCAGCCTCTCTTTCTGCAGCCTCCCTTTCTGCAGCCTCTCTTTCTGCCGCCTCTCTTTCTGCCGCCTCTCTTTCTGCGGCCTCTCTTTCTGCAGCCTCCTTTTCTGCAGCCTCCCTTTCTGTGGCCTCACGTTCTGCAGCTTCTCTGACTACAGCCTCTCTTTCTTCAGCCTCTCTCTCTGCAGCCTCCCTTTCTGCAACTTTCCTCTCTGCAGCTTCTCTTTCTGTAGCATCTTGTTCTGCTGCCTTTTGTTTTGCAGCCTCCCTCTCTGCAGCCTCCCTTCCTGCAGCCTCCCTCTCTGCAGACTCCCTCTCTGCAGCCTCCCTCTCTGCGGCCTCCCTCTCTGCGGCCTCCCTTCCTGCAGCCTCCCTCTCTGCAGCCTCCCTCTCTGCAGCCTCCCTCTCTGCGGCCTCCCTCTCTGCGGCCTCCCTTTCTGCAGCCTCCCTTCCTGCAGCCTCCCTCTCTGCAGCCTCCCTCTCTGCAGCCTCCCTTTCTGCAGCCTCCCTCTCTGCAGCCTCCCTTTCTGCAGCCTCCCTCTCTGCAGCCTCCCTCTCTGCAGACTCCCTCTCTGCGGCCTCCCTTCCTGCAGCCTCCCTCTCTGCAGCCTCCCTCTCTGCAGCCTCCCTCTCTGCGGCCTCCCTTCCTGCAGCCTCCCTTCCTGCAGCCTCCCTCTCTGCAGCCTCCCTCTCTGCAGACTCCCTCTCTGCAGCCTCCCTTTCTGCAGCCTCCCTCTCTGCAGCCTCCCTTTCTGCGGCCTCCCTCTCTGCAGCCTCCCTCTCTTCGGCCTCCTTTTCTGTGTCTTCTTGTTTGGCGACCTCTATTTCTGCAGCTTCTCTTTCTGCGGCCTCTCTTTCTGCAGTCTTTTGTTCTGCAGACTCATGATCGGCTGTTTCCCTAATTGTAGCCTCCGGTTCATTGTCGACCTCAGGCGTGTTTCCATATAGGCTTGCAATGTTGTTATAAATGCTTCCATACCAGTTTTCATCTTTATCTTGCCTCACCTGACTGTCAGTTAAGGTTTCTTCCAGGGCCTGACTAGCCTGTAGGCCTCTCTGATCTTCCCCTTCAGTGCTGTGAGGCTGACTAAGCTGAACACTAGATGGCTCTCTTGACCCTGCTGTTCCAGACAGATCGTGATTCTTCTTCATGTCTTCATCCACTGGCCCTTTCTCTTTATCCTCATTGCTCTGCCCGAACCCTAGAACATCGATGCCCATGTCCAACCAGGAGCTGGACTGGGTGGGTTTTTCTTCTTTGATCTCAGTCTCACTTCCTGATACAGCCGGTTCAGGGGAAGCTCCACCCAACCCTAGGGTACTGGTCAACCCCTCCCCCAGCCAGCCGAATACCGTGGCCTTGGTCTCCACCTGCAGATGGTTCTCCTCTAAATCTATGGACAATTTCCTTTTCCTGAAGAACTCTTTGGGCTGTTCTCCTACTCCATCTACATCTCCTGTACCTTCTGCTCCATCTTCCCCACCACTAAACCCTAGCCAGTCTGTGACCGGGGAGCCAAGCCAAGAGGACCCACCTGGTGGTTCGCTGGGGGAAGGTTCACGTGTATCTTCAGAGATACCTGATGGTACTCCAGCCTGGCTGGTCTCACTGGTCCCTGTGCCCTTCTCATGACTGGGGACTGAGGCTTGCTCACTGTTGGGGATTTCAGTTTCCCTCTCTGCCTGCTCAGCGCTGCTGTCTCTCTCAGCGCCGTCTGATGAGCCTTTGGGCACCAACACGTTCTCTGATGCAATCTGAGCCTCATCACTGGTGGCTGTAATTAAAGTCTCTGAAACAACACGTTTCTCTTCTTCGTTTGACTTGCTGACGTCGATCTCAATCAAACTGCCATACGCGTCTATGCAGAAGAAGTCGTGATCCTGAAAGGAGGACAGGAGAAAGGGTTGGGGATCTACGATAAGGTACCCAGTATTTTGGGATGCCCCCCTTCCCGTGCCAGTGTTTCCCCTACCATTATATTAGGGGGGCACTCCGCCCCCCCAACCCCCGCCCCCCCTGGAAGGTCAAGTTAATTAAGTTTGTATTTATATAGCTCCAGATCACAATATAAGTCATTTAAAGTGACCTTTCCTATAAAACAGGTCTATAGCTTGCTCTTCTATTAAACAAACTGAATGGCCTTATGTTATTTATCTTATTTATCTTATTTACACGACGGCATGTCATTTCTGTCTCTACATGGTCCCCCCCTCCCCCCAAAGCTGTAAACCCAGGGGAAACACGTTGTGCCAATTTTGGTTTGTTTTTAACAGATTACAGAATATGGAGTTTATAACAGGCAAAAATAAAAGCTATATTAATGGTTTGGTGTAATAACTCTTTGTGTTACAATGTATTAAACATACTGTAAACCCTCCAAATCTGTAAAAAAAATATCTTCTCACATTTCACTAAATGTATTGAATAAAACGGTGTTTTACCTTTGTGGCTATTACTTCCTCTGTGACTGTGAACATTTCATCAACTTTAACTGCATCCTTTGGAAAGTACCCAAACTGTTTATCAATCTGAAGGGAAGAAAAACAACATTGGTATATGTATGTGACCAGTGAGACAAGGAGAATCAATATACTTCAATTGATTACTCTAACTGGATATATTTCCCAACCAGTTAATTGTCTAAAAATCAGTTATGGTTCCTTTGAAAAATAAACCGTTACAAAGATGCATGAATCAAACGTACACTCCCTGCCCACAGGTCATCTCTCTTCCCTGTGAGTTTGTGGTAAACAAATATATCGTCTCCTTTTTTGAAGTCGAGGAACCTGCAATCCTGTCCTTTGTGGTTTCTTGTTGCCCGCACGCGGCTCATCAAGCCTTTAAAAGACACACAATTCACCAGCTACTTTACAACAATGAAAATGTGGTAGAGTAGACCAACCGGTCATTCAAAACAAATTTTGTCTAGGACCTTAGGCCTGTGCTCTTGGTTCCTACTTACGTTCACATTCAGAATCACCACAAATCTTAAAGTCAGATAACAATCCCCAGTTTGGTTTGGGAAAAATTAAAATAACTAAAATCCAAAGTCTCGCCCGAGAAACAGCCATATTTTATGTTTTAAATCCTTCATGTAGAAAGTTGGTCCATTCTGGTACAGTATGGACGACAACGAATGGACATTGCCTTCAGGTTGTGGTTGTCATGAAGGTGAAATGGCAAATGAGGAGACAGTCTAGATAAGATAATCTAAGGTAAGTCAATGATAATGATTAACCGGTGAGAATATTCTTTTCTATAGTCATTATAATAGTTTGTGGCTATATCCTATCGTTGCCATGTTGATCAGCGCTTTTCATAATGTCGACATTTTTATTGTGTTGCAATCCCTTAACTGTGGATACAATGGAACATTAGTGACTTTATCATTGTGCCAGACCGCAAAACGTGGACATTTCACAGACTTCGACCCTTCTGATAGGAAAATGATTGATTTGCTAAACTATCGCGAGGAATGAAGTTGTATGTGGCGTACGAACTCTCCGTTGCATACGTCACATGCTTCAAAGTTGGTGCAGTGCCATTTATAAATCCAACATTAGTATGCTTTAGTTGAATAAGTTGTCCAGCTTTTTACATTGCCAGTAGGGGAGTATCTCATCAAACATTGTTCTATATTTACCTTTCACATCTGAAAGTCATACTGTTCGATCCACAACTAGATCAATACATTTGTGTTACAAATGTCTTACTGGGCATCATCATCGTCATAAGAGTTATAGGTTCAACGTTTGAGCTCTCAAAAGTTATTTTAGGGGCTTACACTATGGTCGAATAATCGAAACGTTGGACAATGAGTTCATGCTAAGAATGAATGATGGACTGAAACGTGTTATATAATGTTACACTGATATGAAGAAATCAAAGGGAGACAATTATTAAAAATACTTGTTATTTATTTAACACATTTGTTTTAACCTTCGAGTGACTTATCTTAAGATTTCAGACTGAACGGTTGACATTTCATGTTACCATCCACAGCAAGAAGATAGAGAGCAGCTTGTTAGTTACCAGTAGCAACGAGCATTCAAAAAGACAGCCTCTATGCAATTGTTACATGCTCTGCATCCACTCCCTTTTTTGTCAGGTCACAAACATTGTGACAAATAATACATATGTTAACAACAACTTTGTAAATAAAATTGGTGTGATAGAAAAAAAATCATAAAATGAATTTTATTTTCGCCAAAAGGGCATAGTGTAGCCTGCTGTACATGTGATGGGACTCAAATACTGACAAATCGTATTTTCCTGTAACTTGTAAACACAATCAAGTGCACCTCATTAAGAACACAGGTACACAAGGCTTCAGAATTCCAAAAGGAGCGTGGCTGGTTCTTGAGAGTTAATGAGGATCTCTTGTTTGTTGCCATAGGTTCCATGTTTGACCCCCACCCCAGAGTCTGTGCTCAACTTATCATTCATGGCTTTCTCGCACCCGGTGACCAGCTGACTGTAGAGCTGTGCCCCCCACCTCTGCTGAGCCACATCCGGGTACATCACCCTGTTCATAAAGATGCTGTTTCCTGTCAGGGTGTCCTGTGGAATGAGCAGGACGCTACCTGGGAGTTTAAGAACTGAGACCATCTGGCCATTGGACTTCCTGAACAGCTTGGTCTCCAGCAATGTTTCCACTGTGTGTGAAATGACAGGCAGACACTGGTGTTATACTGCATACCCATCTTTGATATATAACCCACCCATCTATATGGAAGTTGAACTAAAGTTCACCGTTAAAAGTCTGCATTTTGTTTTCTTAGTCGAGGAAACGTGGTATACATCATAAAAACCATGCCACGATTATTAAAGGCATTTCAAAAAAACTAAACACTAAGGGAAACCTGGGAAAGTATTAATATTGTCTTTAATTAAGTAGCTTACCCATTTTTGGAATGATCTCTTCAGTGGCTCCTTTGAAGAAACACACATAGACCACCATGCCATCCTGGATCTGTCCACACATAAGACATCCACTCAGCCGTCAGCACACAAATATAACTCACACACACCCATAGATACAATGAAATGAATATACTGATAGGTGTTCATCACCCATCTCTTCTACAGACACAGTACAAGACAGAGCAAATGCATTTGTATTTATCAGACACTTTTTTCCTGCAACCTTGTGATCTGCAGTCAAATGCTCTAACCACCGAGCTATAATCCACCACCACATACCTGCACCCACTTAGCCTCGGCTCCATCTATAACTGGGCTGATCTTCAGAAGTGCCTGACTGCACTGCTGGATGACTGTCCTGGCCTGCGGTACAACCGCTTGGTTACAGGCGGTTGTGGTTGACTTATGGGAGGGTGGGGCTTTGGGGCTGGACAAGACAGACCGGGCTGATGGCACCTTGGGGCTGGATAGGACAGACACACAGGTTATTCACAGGACAGACAGAGTGACAGACTGTCATTACAGAGGACAAAACCCAATGTTCCTTCCTCTTGCCTCCCTTCAAGTTTTTCACTGATTTGACATGGCTTGATGGGGAAAGCAATGTCCCACACAGCTTGCTCTGACCCTTCTAGTCTTGCAATACAAAGAAGAAGGTAGGATTTGAATACTTTTAGGATTTGACATCCATACCTCATAACTGTCCTGTGTCTTAGAGCAGACATAGACGGCGATGCCTGCGACAGGGCTAAAGATTGGGATGGTGGTGTTGATGCTTTCAGGTTCAGCTTGGCGTTGCCGTTAGCCACCTGTTCAGAACCTCTCCCCTGGAGCTGGGTCCTGGTTTGGTTCCTGGTCTGGTACCGGGTCTGGGGCCAGGGCTGGGTCTTGAGAGGCTGTGGCTGGGAGGAAGTGGCTATAGCAGGCTGAGCCTGGACCTGGGGCAGAATCTGGACCTGAGGTTGAGGCCGGGACTGGGGCAGGATCTGGACCTGAGGTTGAGGCTGGGACTGGATCTGGACCTGAGGTTGAGGCTGGGACAGCTGTATGGACGAGAAAAGTTAGATGGTTGATGGAGTCATGTGAATGTAATTAGAAGAGGACTTCAGATGCACACGTGTACCTGTATTGGTTCTAGGTCCGAGTCACGGACCAGCACCACCTTGTTCTGCTGCTGGGAGAACAGAACCATCTGCCTCACTGCGTTTGTGGGAACTGGCTGCAGCTTTGCTCCACCTTCGTCACGATCGTGCACACCACGGCCACCGTCCTCCTTGCCAGCGTTCACAGATGCTGAACTCTCAGGACTGACACAAGAGAGGTAAAAGTACTCACGATAGACATCCTCACGCATGTTGGTAAGCTAATGTTAGACCTAGGAATGAGAGAACGGTGCTACCTGTATGATGGAATTCCAACACCGGCTTCTTGATGCTGACGTGGTTCCACGAGGGCCTTCTTCATAGAAGCAGATAACTCATCACAGTCCTCTATGCAGCACCAAGTATCATCTTCAGAAACGCTTACCGTTGTTGAGCGGATGGGACTGGGAAGAGGAAGGTAGAAATGCCCTTATTCCTAGATAAACATCTACTTTTAGTTTGTTTTGGAACAATGACATTGAAGCCACGTTTTTTTACACTACATTCTGCTTTCAATCACAAGTGTGTACAGTGGGTAGTTGAATGAAGACAACTGTATTACCTGTAAGGTATTACATCAATGATGATGTCCTCCGGTTCTACTGGTTGTAAAACTCCAGAAGCAGGTCTTGGACGCCGCTTTGGTTTCACAAGGGCCTTCTTTGTAGAAGCAGATATCTCCGCACAGTCCTCTACCTCGTCAGCAATATCATCTTCACAAACGATTCCAGTCGCTGCACTATTTGGACTGAGACAAGACATGTAAAAATAATCTTGTTGGAATAATGTTAGATCTGGCTAGCTTTGTGCATTCTGTTCATTTAATAAGTGCATCTACTGGGTAGATAAGATGATGAAAACCTGATGGATGCCAAATCAGTATTGTTCTGCCAGGACTCAGTCAGTTGTGGAACTCCAGTAGCAGGTTCTTGATGTTGTTCTAGTTCCATGAGAGCCTCACTACACTCACTACAATTCTCAATCCAGCGGGCTACGTCAACCTCCATGGTTCCCCAGAAGTAGCGTTCCGTGAGCAGCCTCATGCATTTCTTCAAGTTCAGGTGGTTGAGCTCATCATGGAACTCTGCTAGAGCTTCATTTACCTCCTCCTGGCTGCGCAGAACCTTAAGCACCCGACTCTTGATCAATATATGTAGCAGACCGTCTGGGAAGAAAGCAATTCCCACATCAAGAATTGGACAAATGTATGAATTGAATACTTAAGTTAAAAGTTTTCTCCATCTGTTTCTAGCAAATAGTAAATGTAAACCCAAAAAATAATTTTGACATACATACTCAGGTTATACTTAGTCATATTGCATGTTATGGACAGTTGCAATAATAAACCTTTTCCACTGTTGTCCACTAAATAAAGATGAGAATATTTACCTTTGATGATAAACTTCTTGCAAAAGCGTCTGATGGTGTTCTTCTCTACAGAGCTGAGTCCCGAAGGGTAGATATTCTCCCTTATGTATCTGTCCACAACATCGTACTTGGCAAAGAAGGCCTGATCGCTTGTAGTGCCCTGGGATGATTCATTAAGTCCCATAGCGAGCACCTTTTTGGAGATGCTGGGAGACTGTTGCTAGAGACAAGGTCAAGGGTCAGACTCCACAAAGCTTTGTATCTTTAACTTTTGTTAATGATGATAATAAGCTTATTCTTTGGTTTGGTCTCTTAACAGTCACACTCTTTAATCAAACAATATTGTCCTTTATCCTATGTCTGTAAGGTCTACAATCTAGTACAATTGAACTGTATTTAAATCTCTTGTTGTCATTCTAATACCATCATGTCTGCTTTCTTACCACAGGTTGCTGGTACAAGAACATGCTGGGGACAGCATCTGGTTTCAGGACTACAGTGTCTCCGCTCCGGTCAAAGCAGTCCTCTGTGAAGTGTCCGGAGCAGACCACAGACCTGGGCCGGGGGAACCAACTGGGTCGGCCCATAGCCTTGACCCAGCAGTCCAGCAAGTGGGGTTTGTGGATGGGGAACCTGAGGAAACAGAACGGTAGCAGACTGACTGACTTACCGACAGACTTACAGACAGACTGAGGGATTAGACAGCGTGTTCTTACGGGTGAAAGGTTATGCCCAGTCCTCTCTCTACGGGCCCGCTGTAGTTGTTACACTTGTATACGCTGCACATGTGCTTCCTAGACTCTCTGTCCACACAGCATTGGTCACAATTGGCAATCCAGTCAGCCAAGTCACGGGTCATGGTGCCCCAGAAGTACTGCTTGCTCATGGACGCATAGCTGTAACTCATCCCTTTGTGACCCCGGTCGTTATGGAACTGTTTTAGAATGTTAACGGCCTCCTCGCGGCTACGCACTACCCTTCTGAGTGCCGGCCTCTGGTTGTTCATCAGCACGCCACCTCACATGGAGAGAGAAGAGTAAAATTAGCATCGAGCAGAGTAAAGGAGATCTCTGGTGTCCATATCCAATATTTATTTAGCGCCATTTCGTTAATGTTTTTAACTTTATCTCTGTACTATTACTACACCCTCTCTGTTTACCTGTGAGAATAAACCCTTTAGACTGCCTTCTGATGGAGCCCTTTACTGCTTTGGATATCTTGAAGTATCGGCCAGTACTCAGGTAGTGCTCCATTGCGTCATACCTGGCGAAGAGTGGCTCTTTAACAAACGAGCCAGACCCATCAGCCCTCCCCTTCCTGAAGGACAGCCTGTTGGTCTCAGGAGGAGGCAGTGCATACTGGTGTTCCTCACGTTTCAAAGTGTCATTGCTTGCAGAGATGAGCTCTTCCAGGCTTCCAAACTCCAGAGAGTGGTCATCGGTCTCCGACTCCCGAAAAAGCGGCTCCTTTAAAGAGTTAGTAGTCAAGTTATCTCTGTGGTAGGTGACACCATGAAAGGTTTTTAAATGAGCAATGAGATTAGCACCTCTTTGAGAGGCAGAGCCACTGCTATAGTAGGTACAGCGTCAGGTTTAAGAACCAGCCCTTCCTCCGAACTTTCAAAGCAGTCATCTGTGAAGTGTTTTGAGCAGAGGTAGACATTTGATCCGATGGACCAGCTATCTCTCTGGGCCAAAGCCACCCACAGATCCATCCTTTCTGGGTCGTCTCTGGGGAACCTGGTCACAGGGAAAGAAAATATGGTGCTTGCCTTAGTCAGACTTATGGTTCTTTATGTTTCCTGTTGTTGTAAGATTAGCCATGCTAAAATATGATTTTTTTTAAACGCAACCTTCAGAGGACCACGTTAGAGAGGTGTATTTTCAGCGAGTCCTTTATTACCTGTAAAAGGTGGTGCCGTCGTTCTGGTTAATGCTGCTGCTCTCACAGCCATAAGCGATGCAGCGAAAACTATTTCCCAATGAGAAGTTGTTGTAGACTGGTTTGTTCTTGCATGTCTCACAGTTCTTGATCCACGTATTGATGGCAGGACACATGCCACCCCAATAGTACACCCTGTTGAGGGACTTGAGCATTCTTTTCTGGCCCGCATGGTCGTTGTTGTCATGGTACTGCGTTAGGGCCTCTCGTATCTCCTCCTCAGTCCTCAAGACCTTACAGAGACCACCATGCGATTTTCGAAACAACACACCATCTAAGATGAAAAATGTACCACCACTGGAGATTATTAGATGGAAAGAAAGATCAAGATGGCAACAATTGAATAAAGAAATAAACATGGTTGAAATTAAAAGTTAAAATAACTACCCTTTAGGGCGAAATTGAGTGAAGATCTACGAATGGTCTGCCTTTGGGCCTTGGTATACCCTGATGGGTACGACCCCCCTGACAGTAGACAGTATATTGCTTCCCACTTTCTTTCCATGGCTGTCAAAAAATAAGAAAAGAAAAAAACATCAATATACAGATACATTTAAAGAAAATAAAGATCGTATTTTACACCAAACAATCAATCATTTTGAAATAGTTCACTTTTAAGTGATGCATGCGTGCCCCATTGGATGCTTAACTTTTCCATGAAAAATGGTTACAAAAATTATCACTGCACTCCTGTGTTCGTAAGAATGTGACTTGAAACAGTTCTCATTACTGCTAGGTTAGCTGTCTTGTTATACAATTGTCTTACAGGTTGAAATCCATGCGCAAGTAGTAAAAATGAACAGACATTGTCAAAAACTTACATTACACCAAGAAATCCATGCGCAACTACTGAAAGATTATGGCCGTTGTTCAGTGTGACCAAAATGACGCTATTTAATGTGCGCGTGCGCAGTAAACCACGGTAAGACAATCTGACAGGTAGGATAAAAACGGCAGATGTTCAGCCACAAAAGATCCCAGTTGAATACACATCAAAAGGCGTATATTGTGTTTTAACATGCATATTTAGCCTAAGAGGAACAATACCTTTCGCAGTACGTTCATACCAAATTAAAAAAATAATGTATATCCTTTACTGAATACTTTCTGAAGGATAGATTTGAGACAAGCTTGTCAACAGTTATGGCGTATGTTGTGAAGGACCGATTCAGATTGCTTCTCCACTTCCTGTCAACTTCCTTGTTCAGTTTAGTTGTTTTATCGCCACCTACTGGCTGGTATAACAGTCTGAAATGTCTGAAAATATTGAAAGTTATTTTATATGATGGGTCCTTGATTTGAAAGGGTTCAATAAGATTTTCAGTATGTTTCTGTAGCAAGTTACATCCACGGTAATCATACAGAAGTTGGAGAGAGAGGAGGGGGGAGGGAGTTAAAAAATTTGACGAGGTAGACACCAAGACACAGATGGCCCTCACTGGTAAAGTGCTCAAGCTGAAATGTACTTATTTCAACAATAACACTGAGTTTAGGTTTAAAATGTATTTATGCACAGTACATTCGCTCATCAACAAACAACAATCTGGATATTAAACCGATCATATTCCCACAATGCAGCCAAGTTATTTTAAAACCCTTGTGTTATATTCGGGTCATTGTGACCCGAAGGCGGCACAAGGGTTAAGGACCAGTGTTTCAGATCCAGCTTTAAAACGGTACCATCTCCCATAAGATTCAGAACTCCATTAAGTGTGTGTACGGTCCATTCGTATCCAGCTTTAACACCTGTCGGTTCCCATAAGTCCCATGCTTGACTGTCGTCTCAGCCCCCTCCTCCGCCTTCGCCCTGCGTCCTCTAGCCGAGTCCAGCTCCCTTTCACACTGACAGACAAAGTCTGAATAGAGCCTAAGTCCCTCCTCTTTTCTGATGTTGTTGTGGTACTGCATGGCCCTGCCCTTGGCCTTGCCCCCCAGGGTGGCCTGCGGCACCACCAGCACACTCCCAGGCAGCTCCAGCACGGACGTGTACTTCCCGGAGTCTGCCTCACATAGTCTCAGGTTCAGCAGGGTGGACACTGAGAGAGAGATAGATAGACAGATAGACAGAGAGACACACAGAGAGAGAGAGAGAGAAATTATATATATATATATATATATATATATATATATATATATATATATATATATATATATATATATAATGCATAAAGTTAAACCATACAGTGTACCCACCCATTTTGGGGATGATATCCTCAGTGGCTCCCTTAAAAAAGCAGATGTATATCACCATCCCCCTGTTAATCTTAAAACAGAAACAAAAACATATTTAGAAAATGAATGAAGCATTGCAAATAGTTCATGAGAAAAAGCCATCATGGCAACAGTCTTTGACAGTTAAGATGCATGTACAATGCACGGTCTGAGGACAGATAAGCCTCCATCTGTACCTACCTCCACCCATTCAGCCCCGGACTCCTCATCCGCCGGTTTCACCTGCAGCCTAGCGTGAATACACTGCTGAAGGACCGTTCTTGCATGTGCAGCAGCACCTGCCTCTTCTGTCATTTTTGCAACGATGTTGGCCAAGGGATAATTTAGGAAATGTAAAAAGTCATTAAACTAAAGCGAACTAATCTTATATTTAAAATAACATGCCACGAAATGAGGTCATACTAAAAGAAGGTGAGACTGGCTTCCGGGAAACTTTGAACGGAATCATGTGACAAACGAGAGCTCGTTGGCTGCACAATACTTGTTTCCTCGCGATATTTTAGCAACTCGACAGAGGGGCGAGAATTTCTGATGGCAAGAAAGTAATTAATGAACAGAGATGGCAAAACTATAGACTGTGACAGTGCCGCTAGAATTTTCCATGACAACACACAGCGCATTCGCCAAATAATTTTTCGAAAAAAAAAAATCAGAACGTTTGGGGGAAAATATTTTTTCGAAACTTTGCTTCAAATTCTTTTTTTTTTTCCTTTTGAAACTTTTTTTCGAAACTTTGTTTCACATACACAAGTGAAAGGAGAAAAGAGAGGAAGAGAGGGTAGAACAGAAAAGCCGTAAACACAGTTGATTAAAGCAGAGCATACAGTATACTAGAGTCCTCATCAAGTAGCCTTCTTATCAATGATGCAACTCTCAAAAAACTTAAGAAACTTTTTTCAAAACTTTTTTTCGAAAATATATTTTTTAACCTTTTGAAACTTTTTTGGTCAAAACTCCTGAAAACTCTGCTAAAATATGTTCTGCATGTATTTGATGATTATGGCCTCATTTGCGTCCTATTACTTTTCTTTAAATATTACACAAAACTATCTGTATGGCTCTGTTACTACCAAACTGCTTTCCACCTTCTCGTTGCAGACAGCACGATGCAGAGCTGTGGTATGATCTAATGTCATCCAAATGTTTAAATGGATCACTAGCTGGATAAAAAAATACGTTCAATAAGTAACAAATTAACAGCTTCTGTTTAGATATTTGCTGACATTTGAGAAAACCTCCTTTAACTCTTGCATTAATTAATCGCCCTAGGATACCACGTTCGATGATTTAGCAATCAACTACTCTAGACTTGAGTGGGGAAGCGGAGTTTGGGGAGAAGGAGGGTTTGGGAGCAGATGTGTCCACATCACCTATCGCTGGTGTTTAAATTATAGTCGACTGTTCTTCTTGTGTAGCCTACATTATAATCTGGTCGGAGTAAAGTTCTCAACTAATACGTAAGACAACTTTTATTTCAAAATATCATGTACTTAAAGTAGCATGCTTCGAAGCTTCAAGCTCCGTAGCTGAACATGGGCTCTGTCTATTTCCTGGACGAAAATATTGCCCAAACTGTGTCACAGCATAATTGGAATACTAGCCAATATATTTTTGTAGTGCATGATTTGCACTAGGCTAATTCATTAAACTTTAATATGCATGTGAGTAACATCGATTTAATGTAAACATATACACGTATCGCATAATATGAAGTAGTAATGTAAACATTTTGCTGAGATAGTTCGCTCCAGGGAATAGATGGCGCAAACGGTTAATCTTATATTTGTGTGAATTCAGAACTGACCCAGCTAGCGCTAGTTAGTTACCAATACAGTTGCATATCAGCATATCCATACGTCCGACCTTAGTGTCTTCCTACTTTACTGTCTTCCTAATTCTACCAGTCAACCAGCTTTAGCCCAGAGAACCTTAATACATTAGCTTTTACTTATATGAGAAAAGTACAGAGCGAGAGGGAGGAAAGAGTGTCTCTTCGTGTGAGTGGTCTCTAGGAGGCCACTGTGCAATAATCTAGCTCAGTGCTTCGGTCCAACGGGAAGGATTGTGGTGAATAATTCATGGGTTTTGCTGTCCCAGATTAGTTTACACTTCTTGGCACCCTGAGAAAAACAGGGAAGAGCAGTTCTGTACTCCCTTCCCCCGAGTCCGTTTTAGTTTTTTATTAGATCCAAGAAATGTAATATTGTCAGACATTATTTGTTGAATAATTCTCTCTCACATTCTCTCTCTCTCTCTCTCTCTCTCTCTCTCTCTCTCTCTCTCAGATTTTGGGCTCATTATGAAACAGAGCAGGAATCGCCAACATTGACAATAAGGAGCTGTCTCGTTTGGGGCTGAAGTCGGGCCTCCAGTTTCTTAGAAAGAGAAGGAGGGGGAGAAGAAAGGAGGAGGAGCAGGAGTGAAAGAATGGAGCATGCCCATAGTCTGCTCCTGGACGAGGAGGCCTGCAGCCAGCTGGGGGAGCACCAAAGGGCAGAGTTTGTCTTCGAGTGGCTCCGCTTTCTGAAGAAGCTCCTTCCTGCTGCCGACAGGGTGAGGAGAAAAAGAGAAGGGTAGGAGTGGAAGAGGAAAGGAGGGGCGGGCGAGATTAAAAGAAGAGGAAGCACAGGGTGGGAGGAGAAGAGGGAAATGGGTATTTGGAGGAAGAGTGGAAGGAAGAAAGGAAAGGTTGATGGAAGATGGGAGCAGAGGTTAGACTGGGTGATGGAGGACGGTAGGTAAGATCCATCATGGAGAGGAGTGGTGGGGAAGAACAAGAGAAGTATAGCGTCTGGAGGTGATGAGCTATGGGAGAGGATGATGGGGTGGAGTGGCAGTCAGGCAGGCAGTGAATGAGAAGAGAAGTATAGCGTCTGGAGGTTATGAGCTAAGGGAGAGGATAATGGGGTGGGGTGGAGTGGCAGTCAGGCAGGCAATGAATGAGAGAGGTGAGGAATATAACACTTGTGTTTGTTTGTTTTTTAGGCGGATGTGAAACAGAACCAGAAGCGCTTGGTTGAGCAGCTGACTTCGGTTCTGACAGGCTCCCCAGGCCCTCCGACACGTTGGGTGTTGGCTGACTGCCTGGCCCTGCTCTACAAGCTAGGGGACTCCCTCTCTTCCAGTCTCACTGTCGACAAATGCAATGACATCATTCGCAGCAAAGATGACTCTCCCAGCTTCCTGCCCACAAGACTGTGAGAACTGGAAAACAACCACTAAATAAAAATACACGTCTATAACCACCTGCAGCCAGAGTAACCTACAATAGCAGGACAATATATCATGTAGTTCAGGAATTTGTTTGTTGAAAACTTCATACATCTACAGTTACTGAATGCACATAATCAATACTCCAGAAATTAAACTCCAACTGATATCACCTTTCAGTGTTACATGCCAAATATAAATAGTTCTGTCAAAGTATATCTCAATATGATGCCAAATTAGCCTAGTGATGTAACTGTGTGTGTGTGTGTGTTTAATCCCAGGGCTGCCATCGCCTGTCTGGGAACCCTCTATGAACAGCTGGGTCGCATGCTGGCCAACTCCTTTAAGGAGACCCTGGGGAACCTGCTTAAGGCCATGAAGAATGCAGAGGTGGGTGTTAATGAGGAGGTTGGTGCAGGTGGTCGTAATGATGGTGGAAATGATGAGAAAGACTATGCTGATGGTGTGGATGATGGTTACCTTAGTGATGATGACCCCAGTCGCCTCTGCTCTAGTCCCAGGGCCGGTATGAGATCATGCTAAGCACGGAGAAGATCCTGCGTGGGCTTGGCGTGAGCGCCGTTCCATGTCACAGGGACATCTACAAGGCCACACGCATGTGTCTGACTGACCGCTCCATGGCTGTGCGCTGCGCTGCCGCCAAGGTAGCAAGCCCATCCTCCCCAGACTACCACTGTGTTGACTTTGATGAAGCGCTTCACATGTTTGCATTGCTGGGATGATATTTTCTGTATGTTCATATGTATCTTTCAGTTTAACTGTGAATGTAAAATCAGTGTCCTTCATATTAATGTGGTCGAGATACTTACCTATGGTCAGTTCTCTAACAGGCGCATGTATAACTGACACTCACCGTCTGCTTATCATCAAACACATAATGGTTTGGTATTGTCTCCGGTGTCTATCTGGCTTAATGTTACTGTTGTGGTCTCTCCAGTGTCTGCTGGAGCTGCAGAGGGAAGCAGTATTCCTGTGGACCTCAGAGCTGGAGAACGTTGCCACGCTCTGCTTCAGGGCCTTCGAGGGCTCCAACTATGACGTGAGGGTGGCTGTGGCCCGGCTGCTGGGAACCTTGCTCGCCACGGCCGTGGAACCCAAACAGCCCACCGGTAGGTTCCAGTACAACCTGTACAGACATCTGTAAGAACCTGTAGACATTCTGGAACACTTGTTGAACATCTGGGTGACGCTGCTCATAATAGAAGAACCAGCTAGCAATAATGCGTTCTTTTTTATTACCACTATCACCAAGCACTGAGCAAATACCCACCCCTCCCCAGAAGATGCCCTAATCCAATAGCAACCATTTCCTTGATGATAACTGGAGGAGTGTTTGAGTGTCTGTAGACCTGGCTTCTACCGCCATATTGTCTTGTTTATTTAAATGCCTTGGTATCCCGGACAACGCTTCAGTCTGTGTTTTGTGTGTTATCCACCCCTGCTTGAACCAGCAGCCCTCAGGCAGAGCTCCAAGCGGACCTCGTTGGAGGAGGTGATGGACCTGCTGACAGGTGGTTTCCTGCGAGGGGGGGCTGGCTTCCTGCGAGCCAGTGGAGACATGCTGAAGGGAACAAGCTCTGTCAGCAAGGACATCAGGATAGGTGTCACCCAGGTCTGCACTCTAGAAGCCCACTAGTGAAGCACTCCTAACCCCTACCACTAGCCTGGACTAGGCCCCATCACATTGACCTGATAAGTACTGTGCAAAAGTCTCAGGCAATGTTTTATCAGAATGTTGTCTCAAATATATCAATGTTTCTTGTCTTCTGTATTTGTGCACCTGTATAAAAGTGCAATGTTGCAATGTTTTTTTATTTATTATTATTTTTTACTCTTTTAAGTAAAAAAAACCATTAGTGTTTTTTTTTTTTTATAATTCTTTTGTGCCTAACCCTTTTGCACAGCATTGTACATGACTTACTGTACTTTCTAACCACTTCATCCATGACCACTTCCTCTCTAACACCCATCTCTCCTTCCATCTTCCCAGTCTTGCGTGGTGTTCATTTCCTGTCTGGGCGGGGCCTGGCTGGAGGCCAACTTCCCCGTGCTCCTGTCCCTGCTGATGGTGCTGGTGTCCCACGGGCGCGCCACACAGACGCCCGCCGACGCCGTGGTTTGCCGACGCTGCGTGTCCTTCGTGCTGCGTGCCAGCCTGGGCTCCCTGCTGGGGGAGAAGGCTCAGATCGCCGCCGCTAAGGAGATCTGCCAGGCCGTCGGCAGGCAGAAGAGAGCCATAGGTGAGGTGGCCTGGTCTTGACTGTCTGAAAGAGCTTGATTCAACACTACATTTACATTTAGTCATTTAGCAGACGCTCTTATCCAGAGAGACTTCCAGTCTTGCAGAAAAATAATGTAGCCGTCAATGGTTGAGAGGCTTTTCTTAAGATGAGATTTAGAAGCCAGACCATACATTGAATGCTCACTGGACTTGGGAGGTTTATTATCCCAACGGAAATAAAGGCACACAACCAGCTGTGTGGCAGATCACTGTGTTTGGGGATTAACGATGTCATCTCCTCTAAGATGCGGCGATGAGTGATGGGAACATGGAGACTCGGGTCAGTCCTGCTGACGTGGCTGCCAGTCAGCATGTCCTGGTGTGTGCCCTGCTGGAGCTGGGAAGTCTGGTACAGGGACTGGGGTCCACCGCAGCCCCACTCATCACAGACGCCAGCACGGGTGATTAAACACACGCAAACCCACACACACACACACAAATATCCTGGTGTTTAGGGAGTAAGAACACCAGAATGGGTGAAAAGCGGAAACATTGCTTGCACAAACATCCTGTTTGTTTTCCTGAGATAGATTACTGTTACACTGTATTATTTATAGATAAAACTGTATTCTGCCGAGTCTGTAATGGGACAGAGAGAGAGAGAGGGGAGGAAGAGTGATTGAAGGCAGAGTAGGGACAGACTGGGAGAGCAGGAGAGGAACGTGACACAGCAAGGGAGAGTGGAGATGACACGTGGTTAGAATAGGGTGATTAATGGGTCAGAGTTCTGCAGAATCAGCTTTGTCAGCAACAAAGAACATTGGTGTTTATCTTTTATCTTTATCCATGGCCTGCATATTAAGGATACGTGGAGGGACAGAGATCAGTACCAGAGACACCGTAGATGGAGAGAATCTACACTTTAACCGTTAACACTTTACATATTGTGTGTGTGTGTGCGTGTGCGCGCGTACCTCTGCCCCCCTCCAGCCGTGCTGGACACGGTCATCTCCGTCTTGCTCCACCCCAGTGCGTCAGCTCGTCTCGCTGCTGCTTGGTGTTTGCGCTGCGTTGCCGTGGCGATGCCGTCCCAGGTCGCCGTGCTACTGGACCGCTGCGCCGAGAGGCTCGCCGCCCTCAAGTCCTGCCCCGAGGCTGTGGCCGGGTACAGTGGCGCCATCGGCGCCCTGCTGGGCGCCGTGCAACACTGCCCTCTGGGCATCCCCCACACTAGAGGACAGGTAGGGCAGGGAACGACACCGCCACATGCTCTTACGGCTACGCTTTGGACCCTCTTGAAGAACTCTGTGTGTGTGTGTGTCTAGGTGGTGTTGGGCCTGGCTGAGGACCTCCTCCGCTCAGCCACTCAGAACAGTCGGATCTCCATCCCGAGGACTCAGGCTGGCTGGCAGCTGCTTACTGCTCTCTGTACCCTTGGTGTGTACAAAACACACACACACACACAGTTTCACTCTTCAGACGTTGTTGACGTGTGAGTGGGGTACAGCACACAGTTTCACTCTTCAGACGTTGTTGACGTGTGAGTGGGGTACAGCACACAGTTTCACTCTTCAGACATTGTTGATGTGTGAGTGGGGTACAGCACACAGTTTCACTCTTCAGACGTTGTTGATGTGTGAGTGGGGTACAGCACACAGTTTCACTCTTCAGACGTTGTTGACGTGTGAGTGGGGTACAGCACACAGTTTCACTCTTCAGACATTGTTGATGTGTGAGTGGGGTACAGCACACAGTTTCACTCTTCAGACGTTGTTGATGTGTGAGTGGGGTACAGCACACAGTTTCACTCTTCAGACGTTGTTGACGTGTGAGTGGGGTACAGCACACAGTTTCACTCTTCAGACGTTGTTGACGTGTGAGTGGGGTACAGCACACAGTTTCACTCTTCAGACGTTGTTGATGTGTGAGTGGGGTACAGCACACAGTTTCACTCTTCAGACGTTGTTGATGTGTGAGTGGGGTACAGCACACAGTTTCACTCTTCAGACGTTGTTGATGTGTGAGTGGGGTACAGCACACAGTTTCACTCTTCAGACGTTGTTGACGTGTGAGTGGGGTACAGCACACAGTTTCACTCTTCAGACGTTGTTGACGTGTGAGTGGGGTACAGCACACAGTTTCACTCTTCAGACGTTGTTGACGTGTGAGTGGGGTACAGCACACAGTTTCACTCTTCAGACGTTGTTGACGTGTGAGTGGGGTACAGCACACAGTTTCACTCTTCAGACGTTGTTGACGTGTGAGTGGGGTACAGCACACAGTTTCACTCTTCAGACGTTGTTGACGTGTGAGTGGGGTACAGCACACAGTTTCACTCTTCAGACGTTGTTGACGTGTGAGTGGGGTACAGCACACAGTTTCACTCTTCAGACGTTGTTGATGTGTGAGTGGGGTACAGCACACAGTTTCACTCTTCAGACGTTGTTGACGTGTGAGTGGGGTACAGCACACAGTTTCACTCTTCAGACATTGTTGACGTGTGAGTGGGGTACAGCACACAGTTTCACTCTTCAGACGTTGTTGATGTGTGAGTGGGGTACAGCACACAGTTTCACTCTTCAGACGTTGTTGATGTGTGAGTGGGGTACAGCACACAGTTTCACTCTTCAGACGTTGTTGATGTGTGCGCTCCTCAGGCCCAGCGCTGGTGGAGCACCACCTGCCCAGGCTGCTGCTTCTGTGGAGGTGTGCCTTCCCTCCCTCCATCAGGGAGCTGGACATGGAGCTGCGTCGTGGGGACTACTTCACCTGGCAGGTCACCCTGGAGGGCCGCGCCGGAGCGCTCTGCGGTGAGAGAGGCCCTCGTCCCTGCGTGGGGCCCACACGGCTCTCTGTGTGTGTCACCTGTGAAGATTCACCTTGGTTTAGGAGCACCACTGACCTTTTTTTGTGCGACCTCCCCTGCAGCTATGAGAAGCCTGGTCGCTCACTGTCCTGACCTTCTCACCGATGATGTCATCAGCCGGATGCTGACTCCATTGGCCTGTGCCGTGGCACTGCTCACTAAGTGAGTTTCCCATTGGTTGGTTTCCTCACATAGGAGCTAATGCGATTGGCTGGACTCCATCACACCGAAGGGATATCCTGTCTGTGGGAATACGGTGGGGTTGCTGAGGTTTGCACAGCTAACCGGGAAAGGAGCTAAAAGTAGCAGATGAGATCGATAACATTTGGAGGGCTGCCAGAATCTCACTTAACCCCTAATTAAAGATGTGCGCTGAAGGACGTAGCCTTTAAAATGAGATCTCTGTGCATGCTTCCAGGGTACCTTCTCTCATCAAATCTTATGGGAATCAGATAAAGGCGTCGTCCGTTGTCTTCAGACTGAGAGTGTATGAGATCCTGGCTCTGCTGCCTCCAAAGATCTATGAAGGTGAGTCTTTGTGTGTGTGTGTGCATACTCTTCTGATCAGAAGAAGAGATCAGAAGATCAGAAGTTTTAACAGTCCTGTTGGGAGTCAAAGTTGGTCTCAGTCCTCCTGGTGAGATGCAGGTTCTCCTGTGTGTCCTCCTGGTGAGATGCAGGTTCTCCTGTGTGTTCTCCTGGTGAGATGCAGGTTCTCCTGTGTGTCCTCCTGGTGAGATGCAGGTTCTCCTGTGTGTTCTCCTGGTGAGATGCAGGTTCTCCTGTGTGTTCTCCTGGTGAGATGCAGGTTCTCCTGTGTGTTCTCCTGGTGAGATGCAGGTTCTCCTGTGTGTTCTCCTGCAGAGAGTTTTGGGGTGGTGGTGAAGCAGCTGGTGCTGGACCTCACGGCCCAGGAGAACTCTGGCTGTTCGGAGCTCACTCTGATCCCCCCCCTCTGCCACGCCCAGGACCTGGCTCTGCTGGGGCCCGCGCTGCAGGACATGGACCAGAGATACATAGAGGAGCAGGTGTGGCTGTGCGCTGTGTGTGTGTGTGTGTTTGCTTCTGGGAGTCATAGGAGTGTGTGGTTGTAAGTGTAGGTTTTAGTGTGCATGTGTGTGACCTAATACCACTCTCCTCCTGCCACTTTGTCCCAGCTGCATGGCAGCAGTGTCGGAGGAGGTACTCTGGAGTATGACCCCTTCACCATCAGTCTGAAGCACGAGGAAGTGCCCGCCCCCCTGTCCCCTGCAGCCGCCCTAATCTCTGCTGCCGTCCAGCTGTTTGGAGTCATCTTCCCCCACATCATCATCCCTCAGAGGTGTGTGTGGCTCAGACTCGATCCTCAGCCCCTGCCTTCCCAAATCATCATCCTTCTCTCACTGGACTTCAGCAGGAGTGACACACTACTGACACACCCCGTTAAGGAGAGCTCTCCAGTGATATTTTTTCACAAATGTTTTCTTTCTTATAACTTTCAAAACGGCTCTACCTTTAGAATATTTTTTCCCCCCCCCCCAATATTTTTTTTCATACTTTAGTTTTCATTGGTTTGGCGGCCCACCTGTATTACCCTAGCAGACCACTAGTAGGCGTTGGCCCACAGGTTGGGAATCGCTGCACCAGACCAAGCTCTACAAGACAATACCAGACTGTCATCCTTTAACATCGTGCCAGCCCTGTGCCAAATTTGTTAATCGCTCTTTTTCCTTCTCATTCACGCTCTCTGTCATTCCCCTCCTGTGTCTTATATCAGGAGTCAGATTCTGGAGCAGTTCATTGAGACAGTGACTCAGCTGAAGGGAGTGAGACAGCAGATCGTCCAGACCCATGTCTCTGCTGCCCTCTGCAGTGTTCTCAAGGTACTGCATGCTGCTTCTCTGTGGGGCAGTTCTATTGGCACATTTACATTTATTCAGACGCAGATGCTTTTATCCAAAGTGACTTCCAAGAGAGAGCATTGTGGGTAACCAAAAACATGAAGCATACATTGTGAAAAGCAAATAAGTGCCAATAGGTGGAACCAGATAAGTCTTTTACACTGAGAACACAGGGTGAATAGATTTCCCTGGAGGCCTGAGGCCTGGAAAAAAAGTTTTGGATGCTTGGAAAAAGAATTGCAACAGACAAGACTAATCAAACTACTAATCAAACTAACTCTTCCCACCATCTCTCTCTGTCTCTGTCTCTCTCTGACTGTCTCTCCCTCTCCCTCCCAGCTTCTGGGCTCCAGTCGAGGTACACTTGGTCCTGAGGAGGTGCGGCGTCCTGCCCTGGCCCTCCTGGTGGGGGCGCTAGAGAGCAGCAGCTCTGTGCTGCGCTGCATGGCAGCCGAGGGCCTGGCTCGCCTGGTGCAGGTGGTCAACGACCCGGGCTTCACCGTCTCCATGACGCTGAGCAGCTTTGACAAGTTAATAGACACCTTATCACTAAACACACACACACAGTCTAACCTGCTTTACCGTAAAAGAATTGAACCTGTCAAATTGGTGACATACAGACATACGCAAGAACTGGCATGGGAGCAGGTTAGGTTTTGTGGATAGTTTGTTCCTTTGTGTAACATGGGCAGCTTGTTCATTGTGAAGCATCTACAGTATATACTTCATTTTCCTCAGTTCTCTCCGTTTGGTCGGTCTGTAATCCTGGGTTATGTTGTTTAGCTGTTGTCAAGGCTAATCAGACAAGCCGTGTATATTACACATGATGAATGGAGAGCTCCCTGGGGTTTATTGTTTGCACCTTCCTGCCACAGTAAATTCTGTGTTTGTGCAACATACGTGGCAAATAAATCGAATTCTGATTGTGATCCATCTCCCTGGGCTGGTTGTGTCCCTCAGGCTGAAGAGTGCCAGGGATGCGGTGACGCGCACGGGTCATGCTCTGGCCCTGGGGACTGTCTACCGCTATGCAGGGGGCATCAGCTCACCCCAGCATCTCAGTGCCTGCGTGGGCATTCTCTTTACCCTCTCCCAGGACAGCACCTCACCTGAAGTCCAGGTAGAACGCAGAAGACAACATTGGATTTGATCTAGACAGAATTATACGTGTGTAGTCCTTTTTTTTTTTTTTTACAAGCATCGTCATCAAGGGGCTTCACATACGCCCACAGAACTGCACCTAAACCAACCCAATGATGTGTTTTTGCTCCATATAAATACAAACACAATTGTGTAAAAAAAAAAAAGTGTATACATATAAAATAATATAATACAAATACACATGCACAATGTTTAACAGCATGTGTATGTGTTCCATGCCAGATGTGGGCTCTCCACTCCCTGTCCATGGTGATAGACCTGGCTGGTCCCCTGTACCACGGCCATCTGGAGGCCAGCTTCACCCTGGTCCTGCGCCTGCTACTCTCCATCCCTCCCACACACGTAGAGGTGCACCAGAGCCTGGGGAGATGTCTCAACTCTCTCATCACCTCCCTCGGCCCAGACCTGCAGGGTAGGGAAGCACTGGAGCGCTCACTGCAACACTAAACAGGGCTCAGACAGCATTGGTTTAGTATTTTATATGTTGATATGAAGAATAATATGCATGTTTTGAGTTTGAGATATTGGCGCTAATCTTTAAGGTTGCGTGTGTGTGTCTGTGTCTGCTGTCCCAGGTGAGGGCGCATGCGTGTCTGCACTGCGGGCCTCGTGTCTGGTGGGCTGTGAGGTGATGCAGGACAGCCCAGACTGTCTGGTCCAGGCGCAGGCCATCTCCTGTCTGCAGCAGCTCCACATGTTCGCGCCCCGACACGTCAACCTGGCCAGCCTGGTACCCACCCTCTGTGTGAGTAACACCCAGGAACACTCACCTCTCTCCAGAGAAACCCAGAGATGACGCAGCGTTGTCCTGCTCCATTTGAGTGTTCCTCTACGTAGATGACAGTGTTGTGTTATGTTCTGTCCCATGCAGGAGATCATGTTGGATTATTCTATGTTGGTAGGTCTCCTCTTCCTTCTGCAGGACCTGCTGATTCCGTTCTTCATCTGTTGCTGCCAATGGCTTTGTGTTGATGTTATTATTTCTGTACTCACCACAAGGCTGATGTTATTATTTCTGTACTCACCACAAGGCTGATGTTGAGTGTTTGAGTTTCTGTTCTCTGTTGTGTTTGAACTAACCTGAGGAGCTGGCTGGCTGCCACAGCCGATCCCCATAGATGATGTACAGCCCAAACTAGCATCACAGTGTTGGCTAAAACTAACTTTACATTTACATACATACACTTACATTTGATTAATTTAGCAGGTGCTTTTATCCAAAGTGACTTTATTAAATATTAAATAAATGCAAGAACTGGGAAAGGACAGGGTTAGGTTTTGTGGATAATTTGTTCATTATGTGATATGGGCAGTTTGTTCGTTGTGTAACATCTATATACCATCTATGGGGGACCCTCAATATATTTTTATATTATACTCAAACAAAACTGTTCTCCTGTGCCTGTTTGCGTTCTAAACTTCCTTTTCCTCGGTTCTCTGGGTTTGGTCTGTTTGTAAATCCTGGGTTATGTTGTGTATCTGTTAAGAGACATTTTAAATCCATGGTCCTTGTTTGGTTGGCACTTGCTACTTACAACAATGAATTATTTTCTAACCCAACACAGCAGCGATCCCATTGATGTGTTCCAGCATGCTTGTTTGTTAATGGTGTTTAAATACGTCCTAGCATGAGAAAGCCGCACTACTGTGCTTAGTTTGTCAGCTGTTGCGATGTGTGTGTGTGTGTGTGTGTAGGTAAACCTGTGTAGTTCCTACCTGTCCCTGCGGCGTGCCGTGGTAGCCTGCCTAAGACAGCTGGCCCAGAGGGAGGCGCTAGAGGTGTCGGAGCACGCCATAGCTCTGGTCAAGGAGCTGCCACGCAGAGACAACACACAGCTGGGTGAGTGTGCGTCTGGGACGGTCCTCACAACTAGAGCTATTTACATTTAGTCATTTAGCAGACGCTCTTATCCAGAGTGACTTACAGTAAGTACAGGGACATTCCCCCCCCCCCCGAGGCAAGTAGGGTTGAAGTGCCTTGCCCAAGGACACAACGTCATTTTGCACGGCTGGGAATTGAACCGGCAACCTTCTGATTAATCAGAAAGGTCATGAGCCACCTGACCCCCTAGAAATACAAACAAAACAAAACACACTCAGTTGACCTGACTGGTAATCTCCTCCACCTCCACCCAGATGTGACCATTAAAGAGGTGGGCCTAGAGGGGGCTCTGTTCAGCCTGCTGGACCGGGAGTCGGACCCCCGTCTCCGCAGGGACATCCAGGAGACGCTTGTCCACATGATGGGATCCATCTCAGCTGGCAAGCTGGCCCACTGGCTCAAACTCTGCAAGGACGTCCTCTCTGCGTCTGCAGGTCAGAATCAGAATCACAATTTGTTTTTTTCGCCATGTAGGTTTACACAAACGCAGAATTTACTGTGGCCGGAAGGTGCAACCAATAAACATATACGGATCTTCAATCAAAAAGTATAAAAGTACAGTAGTCTAACTAATCCTAGGAACTAACAATTTAAAAAATAAAACAATTTAAATGATAAGAATATGAATGGGCAATAAAGCAAATAAGGTGGCTTGTGCATAGTGCAACAGATGACTAATAATAGATAATACCAGGGGGATTTTGATCCAAATACGAATACTGTGAAATTACTGGGGTGTGCGTTTATCACCTTTTATAATGGAGTGAATGAAATTGTGTCAGAAGTGCCAACTGGAAATAAATCGAACTTACCCTCAATACTATTTTGAGCAGTTTTATCGGGTCCTGTATGTGCAAAGCTCTGCTTTTGTTACTTCTAACCTGACATGGATGTGTGTGCGTGTGTGTGTCTCAGACTCCCGTGCCCCAGTGGAGACCACCCAGGAGGAGGAGGGAGAGAAGGACGACGACGACGCCTCTGTCTTCCACGCCAAGTCGGACTCCAGCGGGCCTTTCACCAACCTGCGCTGGTCCACGCGCGTCTTTGCCGTGGAGTGTGTGTGCCGCATCATCGCCCAGTGCGAGCACGGAAACCCCGCCCACTTCGACATGGCACTGGCCCAAGAGCTCCGCCTTCACGAGTCCACTGGTGAGTCGAGTAGAGTTCCCTCAACAGAACCTTTCTTCCTTGGCAAGCACAGAAGATTAGAGGCATGACACGTAGTCCGACTGGCGACACCGCACATGCATAAACAGGACTTGGCCAAACCGCTCACCCCTCCCACCCTCGTCATCTCTCAGACTTCCTGGTTCTCCACCTGGGCGACCTGGTGCGCATGGCGTTCATGGCAGCCACTGACCACAGCGAGCAGCTGCGTCTGTCGGGCCTGCAGACCCTGCTGGTCATCATCCGCAGGTTCTCCTCCATCCCGGAGCCGGAGTTCCCCGGCCATGTGATCCTGGAGCAGTACCAGGCCAACGTAGGAGCTGCCCTCAGACCTGCCTTCACCCCTGACGCTCCGCCCCATGTCACAGCTAAAGCGTGCCAGGTGGGTGAGGCTTCCTCCTTCTGTCAGGGTCTACAGCGAGGGGTCTCCAACCCTGTTCCTAACCCAACACGAATCCAGCACACCCGATTCTAATAGTTAGCCGGTTGATCAGGTCACGAGTGTTGAAGCAGGTCAAATGAATGCGGTTGGAGCCACAACCAACAGGCAGGTAGCCCTCCAAAATTGGAGATCCCTGGTCTACAGGATCCATAACGAGGGATAGGTTAGTCGTTTTGGATTGTTGCTCGTTCTATGATGGAGCTGAACATGGTTGCCTGTGTGTGTGTGTGGTCCAGGTGTGCAGTGCGTGGATCGCCAGCGGCGTGGTGAGCGACCTGAAGGACCTGCGGCGTGTGCACCAGCTGCTGGCATCCTCGCTGATCAAGGTGCAGGCAGGGAAGGAGACGCCGAGCCAGCTGTACAACGAGGCCACCGCTACCATGGAAACGCTGGCTGTGTTAAAGGCCTGGGCAGAGGTAGGGGGGATGGTGGATGAGTGATGGTCGCTCTAAGTCTAAATGTACATTTATTTACATGTATTCAATTAGCTTCATTCATTAGACGCTTTAATCCAAAGCGACTTCCAAGAGAGAGCTTTACAAAAAGTGCATAGGTCGATGATCATACAATAACAATCAGAAAACATTGTGGGTAGCCAAAACCTTAAATATAGCTCCTCTCCTTTCCCCACCCAGGTGTACATTGTAGCTGTGCAGACTAGCAAACAAAAGGAGAGTTCTGATAGGTTGGCTGATCTGGCTGGACCCCCTCCGTCCAGTGAGGGCTCAGTATCTGGAGCTGGGGTGGCAGGGCTGCTGAAGCTAGTTCAGTCTGATCTGGGCACACTGAGCCGTCTGTGGATGGCAGCACTACAGGACTACGCCCTGCTGACCCTCCCCCAAGACTACAACTCCCAGCTTCCTGCCGCAGGTACAACCCAGCGCCTCTATCTGCCACCACTGCCACACAGCTAACCAGGGAGGTCATTCAAATCCGTAACACGGAGCTTAGCATGTCATTAAAAACACGTTTTTCTGCTTGTCCGTCCTTTGATTTACAATTACATTTAGTAATTTAGCAGACGCTCTTATCCAGAGTGGTTTACAGTAAGTAAAGGGACATTCCCCCGAGGCAACTAAGGTGAAGTGCCGTGCCCAAGGACACAACGTCATTTTGCACGGCCTGGAATCAAACCGGCAACCTTCTGATTAATAGCCCGATTCCCTTACCGCTCAGCCATCTGACCCCCTTTGTTCTAGGTGGTTCTTTCTACACGGCAGAGACGGTGGAGCAGGCCCGCCCGCACTACAGCTGCTCGTGGGCGCCGCTGCTCCACGCCACGGCGCTCTGGCTCCACAGCACCGGCTTCATCATGGTGGACGACGGTCCCACCATCCTGTCCAGACCCGTCACCCCCACCTCCATGGGGCAGTCCACCTCCCTGGCCAGCGTCAAGTCCCCCGAAGACGTCAGCGCAGACCGCCTGAACCTCATACTAGGTGAGATACCTGCCCCCCTTAACTGTTCTCACCTTAACCTGCCCTTTAACTGTTCAATATCTTCACCTTAACCTTCCCTTTAACTGTTCAATATCTTCAGCTTAACCTTCCCTTTAACTGTTCAATATCTTCACCTTAACCTTCCCTTTAACTGTTCAATATCTTCACCTTAACCTTCCCTTTAACTGTTCAATATCTTCACCTTAACCTTCACTATCTAAATCAAGATGCGTCTTACTCATTTATGTCTGTCTTTGTGTGATGTATCAAAAATGTTGTTCTCTTTTGAAAGGTATCAGTGTGGAGTTCCTGTGCTCGCCCCACTCCCAGGACCAGATGGAGAACATCAGTTCCTGTCTGCTTGCCCTGCAGGCTCTACTGGACGTCTCCTGGCCACGGGCCAAGTTTGGCAGCGACCAGGTAGAGATGCGTACCTGCAGTCTCTAAAAACCAGCACAGCTGAGGCTGGCCTAACTGAGGACTCAGGAGTTAGGTGGCGTGTGTAAACTCCTGTGGTTTCCTGCTGGTTTTCAGGATCTGAGTGTGGAGCTACTGAACGTGCTCCACAGGCTGATGGTGACGCGGGAGGGTCCTGAAGTCCAGCTGGCCGTTATGGAGCTGGTCAGACAGGTGGTCACGGCCCAACAGGAGCACGTGAAGGAGAAACGCCACAGCGCAGAGGGTACGCAGCTAGCTAGTCCTTTACCGTCATGAATCAAGCACACATCGCTGTCCTTCTAATCCTGCCTCTGTTCCTCTCAGTGGATGACGGGGCAGCAGAGAAGGAGACGGTTCCTGAGTTCGGCGAGGGGCGGGACACGGGCGGGCTGGTCCCGGGCCGGTCGCTGGTGTTCGGGGCTCTGGAGCTGTGTCTGTGTGTTCTGGTCCGGAAGCTTCCGCAGCTCAGCCCCAAGCTGGCTGGCACCAGCCCCTCAGGCCCCGGTGGCTCGGTCTGGACCCTGACGGACAGCGACTGTGGACTGGTGACCTCTGCCCTCGCCATTCTGTCTGACTTGCCCTCCATCTGCTCCCCAGAAGGTAGCGTGACAAACACACACATGCTTGCGCGCACACATACCTGTGAAATAAAGTCGGGTCATGAGCAGATAAGTTTGAGTGAATCCGTGAAAAGATTGGCTCCAATACTGAATTCACAAGACTCAGATGAATCAGCAAAATAAACTAGCGTTCCTACGCACGATTGACATTCCTCTCTCGTTCTGTCCTTCCCAGGGAGTGTGTCCATCTTGCCCACGGTGCTCTATCTGCTGATGGGGGTGCTGAGGGAGCTGGTGCAGCAGCCTGGAGGGGCCGGAGGTGCGGGGGCCTCGGGTCTCCCAGGAGGACAGCTGCACCAGCCTGGGCCTGGGGGATGTGGAGGTCTGGGCCTGGTGGTCCAGGGGGCTCTGCAGGCCCTGAAGGCTGTCCTCTCCTCCCCCATGAGCAGGGCGGAGAAGAGCAGAGGGTCCTGGAGCCACCTGCTGCGCTGTGCTCTCAACACTCTGCTGGACTGCTGGGACTCAGGTACCATCATTTACCACACGCCTCCTTCGGGCAGAAACAAAAACACACACACACACTCACGCTCCCACATGACTTTATGAAGGTTATTAATAGTATTAATCTTACAAGCTTTGAGACGCGTTTAGTATTTTGGGTCTGTCTTGAGCTTTTTCACTGTTTGCTATGCTGACTTCCCTTTTGTCGCTGCTCGTATTTCCAGATCAGCCAGGGTGTGTGGTGGATGAGGTCAGCCTGCTGACAGCCCTGACCATCTTCCTGCTGACAGCCAGTCCTGAGGTGACTACGGCCGAGCCGCTCCACGCACGCTGCATTCAGCGCTTCAAAGCCTGCCTGGAAGCCAAGGACCACACGGTAGGCTGACACGATTTGAGCCCACTGAAACCAAAGTCTAACTCCTGAGGTTAATAATAATAATATTATGTTTGATTGTTATAGCGCCTTTCCCGAGCTCAAAGTCGCTTTATAATGGTGATACAGTACAAAAACATGGACAAATGATTTTAGAAAAAAAAAAAGGTTGTTCAGGTGTTGCTCAAATACCTGCTCTGGGGCGTTTGACCTGTGCACCTGACCCTGATGAGGGGCCCTGGAGGAGGTCTGACCAGATCAGCACCATTCCTCAGACGCTGACCTGGTCTAAAAATAACTTAGGAAAACTTGAACTTTATGTTATGTAAACATGTTTTTGAGTTTGAGTTTCCACTGGAAAAGCCTTTCTTTCAATAGAAAGAAGCTGTAGAAAAGAATATGCACCGTGCATGTAAAGCACCTTAGCCAATGCAAATGCTTCTTTCTGTATTAGAAAGTATGTAAATCACATGGAAACTAGCACAAGGCTAATTTTCTTTCTCGATTCGTCAATACGTCTCTGTCTCTCTACCTCTCTCCTCCCTCTCCCAGGTGCAGAGCTGTAGCTACCAGCTGCTGACCTCTGTGTTCCAGAGCCAGGGCGGGGTGAGGGGGAGCTACATTCAAGCGTTGGGGTCCTGCGTGGTACGACACCTCCAGGGGGTGGAGAAGAGGAGGCCACAGAGCCCAGAGGAGCTGCAGGCTGTCCAGGACGGTGTCCGGGCCTTGGAGGCCCTGGTCCTCGCTGCTGACGAGGCAAACCGTGAGTAGCTAGTTACCTAGGAGACGCGCAAACCAAATAAATCCAATATCCATCAGACTGAGGATGTCGGTGAGTCTCCGTTGAAACATTCTTAAAAACAGACGGTGAGATATAAGAACGCTAGCGTCACTCTTCCTTCACGTCTGCCTTCATGTGTTTGTACTTCCAGGTCCACAGCTGGTAGCCATCTTGCTACCCATCCTCATCTCCTTCCTATTGGACGAGAACGCCCTGGGCTCCTCCCCGGCGCCGGCTCGTTCCCTCCATGAGTGGTCTCTGAAGGACCTGATGCGTCTGGGCCCTCAGCACCCGTCTGTGTTCAAGGCCCTCATGGCCTCCTCCCCACACCTCAAGGCCCGTCTAGAAGCTGCCGTCAAGGGCAACCAGGAGAGTCTGCACGCCAAGGCCTCCAGCACAGCCCACGGCCCCAGGAAGACTTCCCCAAGCATCCAGCTCAAAACCAACTTTCTGTGAACCTGGAAGGGTATGGGGCTGACGTCTTAAATAAAGCCCCTACACCCGACTCCGCCTAGCCCAGCCGGGCCTAGCTCAGGCCTGCCATCCTCTAAAGCTCACTAGTGTAGGCCTTAATATCATTATCAAGTGATGCATGTTTGTGAGACCAGAGCTGAGGACATTTTAGATCAAAAAGATTTTGGATAGGTGTAGGCAGTCAGTTGTCAATGAGCGCCGCCTGCCCTATCACAGGGATGGGCGGGACTAAATGTGTCTATATGACTGTAGGGTTTATCGTGTGAACGCGAGAAGGATTCGAAATGCAGGGATCAGTAGCCCTCATCAGTATATCATAGACTTGTCACTTTATCACATTAGGAAATGGCATTCACAAATTGTTCCCCAATGGCACAGATTACACAGTGCAGTCAGTAAGTGGCTAAGGGGTAAAGAGTAGCAATGTATAGAATAATCTCATGGTACAGGTAGTTGTAGGGTTTATGTGGCCAGTTTAACCTCTATGAGGGAGCAACGGTGTAAAGACAATGTCATCATTCTCAGATCACCTTCCTCTATATCCATGTTCCAACTTCAGCAGTGAACATCTTAAGAAGTCATTTGCCTGGCAAGCCACAGATGTGGCTCTCTACAGTGCACTTGGAACCACTTACTTGTATCGTGGTACAGTAATAATTCTGTGTTGAGTGGAAATGTGACAGATCTGTAGCTTCCATCTTTATAAGTTCCTTGTACTTAATTCTCTCAGCTGTCCTTGTCAGACTCTGCTATGCAAGCCAACAAAGATCCTTAATGCTACAGACTGTTAGAGCACATTAACAGCTTAGCAGTAACAAGATTGTCATCAAGCGTCATACTGTAGACTTGAATCACTATAGTAACTATGCAGTATTAAGGGTTATGGATAATAGTACAATAATAGCCATGTTGATAATTGAGACAAAAAATACAGTATCCACTCATAGAAGTAGACTGTTAGCAGACATAACTGCACTTATAACACTGTGTGATGGTCAGCATGATACTCTCTTGCAGCTATCTGATCATAATCTGACCGCTATCATTAACATGATGGTCTGTCGAGGCTGCTTAAGTATGGGGTTGGTAGCATGAAGTACTTTATCATCACAACATATTGGCTTAATTGGTTACTTCCTGTTTTAGAATAACTTGAGATCAATTTGTTTGAATTCATGTACTGTATGGATGAACGCTGTCTCCTCTAAACTGAGGCTTTGAAATCAAAAGCATTGGTTGTGGAATGCATTGGGTTGTCATCCAGCATATGAATGTTCACTGATGAGTGCGTAGTTACAGTTAATCATTGGATGATAGTCCAGTCACTAAAGTCAACGCTACAAAGTATGTATCTGCAATAATCAACATCGTCCAGCAGACAGCACTACAACAGATAGGACGATACTGTTATAACACTAAGCCTGTATATCATGAAGTGACTCGGCATTTGTTTTGTAAACTGTACAAATGAAAATATTGGTTGGATATTAACACATGATTTTCTAATGCCAGTGGGTGAATAAAGCCTGATTTTGTTTTAATCTCAGTCTACATTGTCAGTAGTATTTAACATTGCTCTAAATGGAGTGGAATATGATATCATCTGTAACAAAGACTTATTTAGCGCTGTGTTTCTAGTGTTTCAGTTAATAATAACAAACTCAAAAAATAGCGCCCCCTGCCAAATAGCCGCAGTGCTTTCAGCTTCGGTTGCCAGGTTTGATAAAAACGCTTAAATTGTGTGTTTATGCAGTTGGAACAAAGCTGTATTCGAGGAAGATGGGGTACAAATATATGAATTTACGCTCCTTGTAGGACATTATCTGAGAAATAATTTGTAGTATGAGGGATTTATTGATCAATAAGGATCAAACAGTGAAAGTAACAGGATTGTTTACTCTTGCCGTATGATTCCAGGCCACAACCAAAGTTTTTGAATACTGTCACATACGTAGGGTACATCCTACTTTTTTAACACAAAGAAAAAATAATGACAGAAAACATTTTTACAGGTTTCAAATATTCTTACACTGAGAAAGAGGGATAATGCGACACACTCTGGCAACCTCAAGGAAAGCCAGCTCAGTTAGTTCGCTTCGTCTGCTCTCCATTTCGCTAGAATTTGTGTATTGCGTTACCGTCCACTTTGACCTTTACGTATCGCTAAAAAGAAATGGGAATAAAGTAGTAACGGTATAAATTAACCCGGCTCCGCAACGCACTATTTATTTTGACCAAACGACGGTTTCTTTTCGTCACCAGCGGAAAGACGGTGAGTGTTTATCTGCTGGGTAAAGCGGCGCGAGGCAGGTTTCCTACAATGTCTGACTGACAGTGAGTTAAGGCCCGGGGAGTTCCTAGAACTAAAGCCTCGCGGTCTACGTTTCGGGGGTCAGGCCATATATCTTAACAAGCTATATTTATACCCATGACAGTCAGAGTTTCGGTCTGACAGTAAAGTCTCTTGCACAATATTTTGACAGGAATGATTATTTTGTTAGAAAGCGAATTGTACATTTTGGACCCGCTCAGAGATGTTGCCTTCCCCGGTTAGCCCGTAAACACTACTGTAGCGGCTCTTCTAGATGAGGTAGCTAACTTTAGCGTTAGCTAGCTAACGTTATGACAAACTCTCTTTCCCTTGCTAGCTACCTTTGTAATTTGTGTTGCTTTTTCAGTTTTTAGCTACGGTGTCCGGTTGAATCTGTCCCGACAATAACTGCGACACGTCGCAATTTAACGAGATGGATTTTGTTTTCACCTCAAGCACGTTAACGTTGACATTAGCTTGATAACAATAAGTTGGCTTCTCTTTTAGCTAACTCTCTTCGCTAACTAACTCTCAGAAGTACACCATTTGTCTAAATGTTTGCTGCATGAGCCGTTATAACATTTCCCACAAGAAGACTCTCGATGATAATGACTAATCTGAGATATAAATATTTACTTGTCAGCTAATATTGTGCAATTTGTCAAATTGAGTTATGAGTAACAGGCCCGTATCAGTACAGCTGGATATCTTAACTGTAGGTTACGTAGCTGAGTAACATTTTGCAGTTAGGCCTACACATAAACACAATGGTTTAGTTTTTGTCACAGCTTTTGCCACACTAATGTATTTTTCAGGCTATAGTATTGTCTATGGGCTATAGAAATGTCTGGCTGGATAAATAACGTCACTCGATAGCGCTAATCCAAAATACGACTTGTGTTTGCAATGCTGTGTTGAAACAAAAGCCCACTCACGTATCCGACACGACTTGTGACAGAAGTCTCAGTAATGGCTTGATATACAGTACAAGTTAGGTTGGCCTATGGACTTATTTTCTTTATATAGCACGATTACTGTAAGAGTGAAGTTGATTCTAAATCGTTACTCCTTGGGAGTTTATCAAGCGTTGGAGTGGTAGAAAAGCCCGAAGGTTGCCTGGCAATTTGTGATTAATCTGTTGATAAGAGGATCTACCCATAGCCTGTTAATAGCCATCCAGACCCTAACAAAAGAGACCAGCCTTGCCTGGAGTTTCAAATGAGCTCTAATCAACTTAGCAGGTCCTACAACAGGGCTTTCTGTGTCTGTGTACCCCCAACTAACTAGGTTACTAAAAGATACATGCTAGTTTCTGTGTTGCTTGCAGAACAGGTTTGGTTCCCAACTTTCCAACGAGTTTCATTTGGCTTTTGTAGGATATTATTATGTTTCCCGAAATTTGATATATTGTTTCAACTGAGGTTAGTTATTACCCCCAAGGGTTTTATGTGTGTATTAATCACACCTGTTTAATACAGGTATTCAAACTGGACTGTAGGACAATTTTTCATATGACTGTAAACCGGTGATGCTGTCCTCCACATTCTAATTGAGTCTATATTTCAATATAGAGAACTATTTATCAAATTTAGGGGAAAAAATACAAAACATGATACCATTCGGAGGGAAAGACAAGCCTAGTTTACATGAAGGTGTACACCTTTTTTGTGGAGCTTTTTTTACAAGGAAGATGGTAATCTATATTAGAATTTTTGCTCACTACTGTTTATCTCATTCCATTCCAGGCTAGAAGACTACATGCCCCAGAAGGCTCTGTGCCAGTGATCTCCCTCCGGTCAGTGTTTCTCCGTCCAGCGGATGAGTCCCCAGCAGCCTGAACTGTGATTGGGCGAAGAGCCAGTTAGGGAGTGGCCAGGCAGGTAATGCAAAGTGGTCTTGGCGACACACGCTTTGGAACCCATTCGTCAGTATGAAAGTTGAAGTTGAAAACGCTAGAGAGAATAGACCCCCGTCAACGCAAACATTGCAGAAATACACAAGGTGCTAACGCCATTCCAAAACTTATGTTAATTTTTTTTTTTAAATGCAATAAATGTTGTGCAGGGACGAGGATGGCGGACGTGGACCCAGACACGCTACTGGAGTGGCTCCAGATGGGGCAGGGGGACGAGAGGGACATGCAGCTCATCGCCCTGGAGCAGCTGTGCATGCTGCTGCTCATGTCCGATAACGTGGACCGCTGCTTCGAGACGTACGTAGCATCCAGGGAATCACTCGCAAACATCCGTAAACTGCCTTGGAGGTTGTTCGACACCCCAGCCGAGGACATTTCGACATTTTGATTTGATTATTAAGTACAATAGACAGATTTTAAGACCCAGGATAAAACCAGCTTTCATGGTGTCTTTCTTATCTGTACCCAGTTTAAGGTCTGCTTTCAGGCCTGTACATATATTGATATTTCACCGTCCTCCACATCCTCTCTCCATCCCCCCTTCAACTCTCCAGGTGTCCCCCTCGTACCTTCCTCCCAGCGCTGTGTAAGATCTTCCTGGATGAGAGCGCCCCTGACAACGTGCTGGAGGTGACGGCCAGGGCCATCACCTACTACCTGGACGTGTCGGCCGAGTGCACCCGCAGGATCGTGGGGGTGGACGGCGCCATCAAGGCCCTCTGCAACCGTCTGGTGGTGGTGGAGCTCAACAACAGGACCAGCAGGGACCTGGCAGAGCAGTGTGTCAAGGTAGCACATGCATGTATATGGGAGTCATGTGGGAATCAGATGGGTGAGCGGTTAGGGAGTTGAGCTAGTAATTGGAAGGTTGCCGGTTCGATATCCGGCCGTGCCGATGACGTTGTGTCCTTGGATAAGAGCGTCTGCTAAATGACTAAATGTATTGTAAATGTAATGTATATGCATACGCCTGGGTTTACGTTAGCTGGCTTAGGCTGGCTTTTAGCTGGTGTTGCATGTAGTTGTCCTATCATTGCGCTGTAAAGATGCAGCTTTTGAGACGTATGCAAATACTTTTAATTCCGTCGTCTTCTAGGTGCTGGAGCTTATCTGTACGAGGGAGTCTGGCGCCGTGTTTGAGGCCGGCGGGCTGAACTGCGTCCTGAGCTTCATCCGAGACAGCGGCCATCTGGTCCACAAGGACACGCTGCACTCCGCCATGGCTGTGGTGTCTCGCCTCTGCAGCAAGATGGAGCCCCAGGACGGCTCTCTGGAGACGTGCGTGGAGTCCTTGTCTAGCCTGCTCAAACACGAGGACCACCAGGTAAGAGACACACACTCAGAGACACACACACACACACACACACACACTCACAGAGGCACACAAACACACACACAGGCACCTCGTTCAGGCAAGTTACGAAGACTCACCCAAGAGTAAACGATCAAAAAGTAACCAAACGATGACTGATCCAAATGTATCGATTCCCCAGGTGTCAGACGGAGCCCTGCGCTGCTTCGCCTCGCTGGCGGACCGCTTCACCCGCCGCGGCGTGGACCCGGCCCCGCTGGCCAAGCACGGCCTGACCGAGGAGCTGCTGTCCCGCATGGCAGCAGCCGGTGGCACCGTCTCTGGCCCTTCCTCCGCCTGCAAGCCGGGACGCTCCTCCACAGGAGCCGCCCCCACGGCCGCCGACTCCAAACTCAGCAACCAGGTGTCGACCATCGTCAGCCTGCTGTCCACGCTCTGCCGGGGCTCTCCTCTCGTCACCCACGTAAGAACCCTGCTGTCGCTGCAATCCTCAGGAACCCCAGCGACGGACAAACAGGACTTGACACGCTGATTGCTCTTGCTTGGCTTTTCCTTGTAGGAGTTTTTCGTCAGTTTCTCTTCGGCTGTTTCTCTTTGTTTCTTCTTGTGTGTTATCACGTGTCAGACGATACTGCAGCATGTTTGATCCTGTCGTCCCTCCTCTCCAGGATCTGCTGCGCTCCCCTCTGCCATCCTCCATGGAGTCCGCCCTGCAGGGCGACGAGCGCTGCGTCCTGGACACCATGCGTCTGGTGGACCTGCTTCTGGTGCTGCTGTTTGAGGGGCGCAAGGCCCTGCCCAAATCCACAGCCGGCTCCACGGGACGCATCCCCGGTCTCAGGAGGCTGGACAGCTCTGGGGAGAGGTCCCACCGACAGCTCATCGACTGTATCCGCAGCAAGGACACAGACGCACTCATCGACGCTATCGACACGGGAGGTGAGAGGGGGGAGGATGGGAGGCGGGGGAGTGAGGGTGGATGTGTGTTTTGCGACGGTACAGTTTCTAAATCCTCAAGCTGAGCTAGGAGGAGGGGTAGGAGGAGGAGGATGATGGAGAAAATTGATAGCAATCTGGTATTGAACACCTCAGACTTGAGACAGATTGTTTTTCTATCTTCGCTCAGCATTGAGGCTGCTGTGTTCCCAGTGTATTTATCACCAGGATTCTATTATTTCTGATGTTGTGTCTAATGGATGTGAACGGCTGTTGTTTCTGCAGCTTTTGAAGTGAATTTCATGGATGATGTGGGTCAGACGCTTCTCAACTGGGCCTCTGCATTTGGAACACAGGAAATGGTAATCAAAAATATATATTTTTTTTTCTATAAAGAAAATAGAACTTACGATTTATAACTCAAGATTGTCTCCAGCTCTACTACATGCTTTTGCCGGTTGGTTCAGCTTTATCAAAATGTGATTACACAGTCTATCATGCGGGTGATTATGAAGCCGTAAAAGAAAGCCTCATTGTGGATGGTATTAGGGCCAAGGCCAATGTTAGCATCTCCCCCACTGTGTTTTAGCCGAGACCAGTGCTAGCATCTCCCCCATTGTTCAATCACAATGGTATGAAGCAAAGCAGGATTTTTTTTTTTTTCCTCCAGAACTCTCAAGGTTATGCCAGTTGGGGACCATGGCAACTAGCCACCCAGACATGAAGGCAAAGTTGTTGTTGCATGTAATCTGCTTTGAATGCTAGGTTAGTGTATGCTGGCTGTGGGTTTAGTAACAGCTCATTGTTCCTCATCAGATCACGGGTTTATTGTAGTGTGTAAGATGAACCTCAGAAGCACACACAGGTACAGCATGCCTTGTGTTCTCAGGTCCAGAACCCTGCTAAATGATCTAACACGTATTTTTCAGCGTTGAGGTAATCTCTGATATGACATGATTGACCATGAGCTGGAACCAATATATAATGTAAGAACAGGGATTCAAGGGACAAAGGAAGGTTTTATTTCAACTGTTGACCCCCCCCACCCCCTTCCCTCTGTCTCTTTGTTGTGATTGGTGCAGGTGGAGTTCCTGTGTGAAAGAGGGGCTGATGTCAACAGAGGTCAGAGGTCGTCCTCTCTTCACTACGCTGCCTGTTTTGGACGACCTCAAGTAGCAAAGGTGCACCTCACTCATTCTCTCCCTCTATCTTTCTCTCTCTCTCTCTCTCACTCTCCCTCACTCTCCCTCACTCACTCTCTCCCTCTATCTCTCTCTCTATCTCTCTATTTCTCTCTCCCCCCTCACTCACTCTCTCCCTATATCTCTCTCTCTCCCCCTCTCTCTGTCTCTCAATCTCTCTCTCCCTCTCTCTCCCCGTCGTTTCCTCTCCTAACTCTGCCTTTTTTCCTGCGTGTCCCCCAGACCCTCCTGCGTCACGGAGCTAACCCGGACCTGAGGGACGAGGACGGGAAGACTCCGCTGGACAAGGCCCGGGAGAGGGGCCACAGCGAGGTGGTGGCCATCCTGCAGTCCCCTGGTGAGGAGGGCACCGCACACCCCACTCCCCCTCCTGGCCCTGTCACCAGTGAGCCAGGGCACCACACACCCCCTCCTGGCCCTGTCACCAGTGAGCCAGGGCACCACACACCACACACACCCTCCTGGCCCTGTCACCAGTGAGCCAGGGCACCACACACCCCCTCCTGGCCCTGTCACCAGTGAGCCAGGGCACCACACACCCCCTCCTGGCCCTGTCACCAGTGAGCCAGGGCACCACACACCCCCTCCTGGCCCTGTCACCAGTGAGCCAGGGCACCACACACCCCCTCCTGGCCCTGTCACCAGTGAGCCAGGGCACCACACACCCCCTCCTGGCCCTGTCACCAGTGAGCCAGGGCACCACACACCCCCTCCTGGCCCTGTCACCTGTGAGCCAGGGCACCACACACCACACACCCCCTCCTGGCCCTGTCACCAGTGAGCCAGGGCACCACACACCCCCTCCTGGCCCTGTCACCTGTGAGCCAGGGCACCACACACCACACACCCCCTCCTGGCCCTGTCACCTGTGAGCCAGGGCACCACACACCACACACCCCCTCCTGGCCCTGTCACCAGTGAGCCAGGGCACCACACACCCCCTCCTGGCCCTGTCACCAGTGAGCCAGGGCACCACACACCACACACCCCCTCCTGGCCCTGTCACCAGTGAGCCAGGGCACCACACACCCCCTCCTGGCCCTGTCACCAGTGAGCCAGGGCACCACACACCCCCTCCTGGCCCTGTCACCAGTGAGCCAGGGCACCACACACCACACACCCCCTCCTGGCCCTGTCACCTGTGAGCCAGGGCACCACACACCACACACCCCCTCCTGGCCCTGTCACCTGTGAGCCAGGGCACCACACACCCCCTCCTGGCCCTGTCACCTGTGAGCCAGGGCACCACACACCACACACCCCCTCCTGGCCCTGTCACCTGTGAGCCAGGGCACCACACACCACACACCCCCTCCTGGCCCTGTCACCAGTGAGCCAGGGCACCACACACCACACACCCCCTCCTGGCCCTGTCACCTGTGAGCCAGGGCACCACACACCCCCTCCTGGCCCTGTCACCTGTGAGCCAGGGCACCACACACCACACACCCCCTCCTGGCCCTGTCACCTGTGAGCCAGGGCACCACACACCACACACCCCCTCCTGGCCCTGTCACCAGTGAGCCAGGGCACCACACACCACACTCCCCCTCCTGGCCCTGTCACCAGTGAGCCAGGGCACCACACACCCCCTCCTGGCCCTGTCACCTGTGAGCCCGCAGAGGGGCCCAGAGACGCTGACGGCAGGGGAGGCTGAACCGTAGCGGTTTCAGAAGTGTTGACATGTTAGGGGGCTTATCTTGTAATACTGGATGCGGTGTGTGTGTGTGTGTGTTCTCACAGGAGACTGGATGTGTCCTGTGAATAAAGGGGAGGATAAGAAGAAGAAGGATGTGAACAAGGAGGAGGAGGAGGGCAGCGAGCCTAAAGGAGACCCAGAGATGGCACCCATCTACCTGAAGAGGCTGCTGCCTGTATTTGCACAAACCTTCCAGCAAACCATGCTGCCTTCTATTAGGTAACCACAAACCATCCACAATTCAATTTAATAACTGTGTGGCTTAAGAGTTTTATGTCTAGTTTACTCACCACCACCCCCTCCCCCCTCCTATCTCTCCCCCCTCCCATCCTCTTTCACCTCCAATAGGAAAGCTAGTCTTGCTCTGATCAGGAAAATGGTCCACTACAGTTCAGAGTTGCTGCTGAAGGAGGTGTGTGACTCTGACGCCGGTCACAACCTGCCCACAACCCTGGTGGAGATCACTGCTACAGTCCTAGACCAGGAGGTCGGTCACACACACACACACACACTGTCTTTTCACAAGAGTCCTGTTTACAACCAACTAGCCTGCGTGTTTTTGTCAAACAAGTCTCAAGCCGTCCTCCTCTGCACCCCCACAGGACGATGATGACGGCCACCTCCTGGCCCTCCAGATCATCAGAGACCTGGTGGACAAGGGAGGGGACGTGTTCCTGGACCAGTTGGCCCGGCTGGGCGTCATCAACAAAGTGTCCACGCTGGCCGGACCCACCTCCGACGACGAGAACGAGGAGGAGTCCAAACCTGAGAAGGTACACACACACACACACACACACTCGCCCTTTGCCTGCACTTTACTCTAGCCCTTTGCTATTACCATAGCAACTATTGCAAATGATAGTTTGCCCCTCTCTCTCCCCAGGAGGATGAGCCCCAGGAGGACGCCAAGGAGGTGCAGCAGGGGAAGCCGTATCACTGGAGGGACTGGTCCGTCATCAGGGGCAGGGACTGCCTGTACATCTGGAGCGACGCGGCCGCTCTGGAGCTTTCCAACGGCTCCAACGGCTGGTTCAGGTTCATCCTGGACGGCAAGCTGGCCACCATGTACTCCAGCGGCAGCCCCGAGGGGGGGTCCGATAGCTCCGGTAGGGGGAGACGGGGAGGCACACCCACACACACACACACACACACATAGACAGAGCCAGTCATGTGTACAAAATAAAAGGATGATCACTGCTGAAGCTTAAGTTTGCTACACTCTCTCTCCCCCGACCCTGTCTCTCTCTTTCCCCTACCCTCTCTCCTTCTCCCCCACCCTCTCTCCTTCTCCCCCACCCTCTCTCCTTCTCCCCCACCCTCTCTCCTTCTCCCCCACCCTCTCTCCTTCTCCCCCACCCTCTCTCCTTCTCCCCCACCCTCTCTCCTTCTCCCCCTGCCCTCTCTCTCTCGCCCACCCTCTCTCTGTCTCTCCCTCATGCAGAAAGTCGTAGTGAGTTCCTGGAGAAGCTCCAGCGAGCGAGGAGCCAGGTGAAGCCTGTCACAGCCAGTCAGCCCATCCTGTCCTCCCTCGGCCCCACCAAGCTGACGGTGGGGAACTGGTCCCTCACCTGCCTGAAGGAGGGGGAGATCGCCATCCACAACTCAGACGGCCAGCAGGCCACCATACTGAAGGAAGACCTGCCCGGCTTTGTGTTCGAGTCCAACAGAGGAACCAAGCACTCTTTCACTGCTGAAACGTCACTTGGTGAGTTAGCTAGAATGGCGTCATTGTAGCCTTACCGACATGGCATGCGGGGTGAGGCTGAACAAACACCGCTGTCTGAACTGTATTCAAAACGTCTGATAAGGTGAATGCTCTGTGTGTCTCTGTGGCGCAGGGTCAGAGTTTGTGACTGGCTGGACTGGGAAGAGAGGCAGGAAGCTCAAATCCAAACTGGAGAAAACTAAACAGAAGGTGGGGGTCAGTTCACTCTGTAGCCCTTAACCCAAACACCCCTTAGCCCCGACACTAACCCACACCCTGACCCACACCCTGAAGCATCTACCGTAGCAGTTAACACTCTCTCTTTGGCTTGATGTTTAATGTGCTACTAAAATACATATAACATGATATAATTGACAATTGTGATCAATTATCCTTTCTAAAATACTCCTCTCTTCTCTTCGACTACCCTCCCTTCCTGCCAGGTCAAGACCATGGCAAGGGATCTCTATGACGACCACTTCAAGGCCGTGGAGAGCATGCCCAGAGGGGTAGTGGTCACCCTCAGAAACATCGCCACACAGCTGGAGTCTGCCTGGGAGCTGCACACCAACAGACAGGTAACCATGACACCAGCCTCAGCCCTGACCCCAGCCTCATTCGACCAATTGGATCTTTTTTTTTCCAATTTTATTGAGTCTATTAGATTAGGGTTGGAGTCTAAACCTAGCAGGAAGTATATACAGTAAAAAAGCTCATTCAAAGGCATGATCAAGAGGTTGTGTGTGTGTGTGGTCTATTGTGTGTGTGTGTGTGTGTGTGTGAGACAGGTAATTCATTGTTTTGTTCTCGCGTGTTTCAGTGTATCGAGGGAGAGAACACATGGAGAGACCTGATGAAGACCGCTCTGGAGAACCTGATCGTGGTCCTCAAGGACGAGAACACCATCTCCCCCTACGAGATGTGCAGTAGTGGCCTCGTCCAAGCACTTTTTACTGTCCTTAACAATGTACGTCACACAGAGTTTATCCCTTCTCTCTGCTCGCCCGCTCTCTTCTTCTCCATTCCCGGTCTGTTCGGTCTCTAACTGCCTCTCCTCTGCCCTCCAGAGTGTGGAACTTGAACTGAAACATGATTGTAAGCCGTTGATGGAAAGGATAAATGTATTTAAAACTGCATTCAGTGAAAACGAAGATGATGAAAGGTAAGCTGATATGACTCCTGATTTAATAAGACTTTTATTTTGTAAATGAACCGTAAAGTTACAGTATTTGACTTCCTAATCGATCAGTTCCCCCGCTCTCTTCACCCTGCAGCCGACCAGCAGTTGCCTTAATTCGTAAGCTCCTGGCCGTCCTGGAGTCTATAGAACGGCTGCCTCTGCACCTTTACGACACTCCAGGATCCACCTACAACCTGCAGGTCGGTCAGCCAGGCCACCTACCTCGGTGTCCATGATGTGTCGGGTAACAGCAGCACCCTGATGTAATACCCACGTGTGTTTGTGCAGATTCTGACGAGGAGGTTGCGTTTCCGCCTGGAGCGAGCCCCCGGAGAGACGGCTCTAATTGACCGGACGGGCCGCATGCTGAAGATGGAGCCTCTGGCCACAGTGGAGTCTCTGGAACAGTACCTCCTGAAGATGGTGAGATCATCTCTCTTTGTTTTGTTTTTTTTGACTACTTTTTCCCCTTCCTCCCTCCTCTTCCGTGAGAGTTCATCCAATCTTCTCTGGCTGTTGTCCTGCTCCTCCCCCGTCGCTGCCTGTGCAGGTGGCCAAGCAGTGGTACGACTTTGACCGTGCCTCCTTCATATTCGTGAGGAAGTTGAGAGAAGGGCAGACCTTCACTTTCAGACACCAGCACGACTTTGATGAGAACGGCATCGTCTACTGGATTGGAACCAATGCCAAGTAAGATCTGGTCTACGATATGATGTTTCCCCACGTGTAGAACTCATACATACTTGTACTCGTATAGATTCCGGGTACAAACATTAGTACAGAGAACCACACTTTAACCCCATTGGCTCAACTGTATCTTGATTCTCATTCGTCGCCCTAGGACCGCCTACGAGTGGGTGAACCCTGCTGCTTACGGCCTGGTCGTTGTGACATCATCGGAGGGGCGGAACCTTCCGTACGGCCGATTGGAGGACATCCTGAGCCGGGATAGCTCCGCCCTGAATTGCCACACGAACGACGACAAGAACGCGTGGTTCGCCATCGACCTGGGCCTGTGGGTGATCCCCTCTGCCTACACGCTGCGTCACGCCAGGGGGTACGGCCGCTCTGCCCTCAGGAACTGGGTGTTCCAGGTGTCCAAGGATGGGCAGAACTGGATGACCCTGTACACACACGTGGACGACTGCAGCCTCAACGAACCTGGGTGGGCATCGCCTGAAATAGTTGCCATACACACACATGTTCTGATTGTGGATCAACTAGGTTTTGTCTACTGTGTGTGTGTGTTATTTTGTTAGATCCTCATTGAAATTCAGGCATTTCTACCATTTTGGTGCACTCTCTGACCCTGTGTGATTTGTGTCCTGCATTCCAGCTCCACCGCCACATGGCCTCTGGACCCCTCCAAGGAGGAGAAGCAGGGCTGGAGACACATCCGCATCAAGCAGATGGGGAAGAACGCCAGCGGGCAAACCCACTACCTGTCCCTGTCCGGCCTGGAGATCTACGGCACGGTCAGCGGCGTCTGTGAGGACCAGCTGGGTAAGATCTTCCCCGCTGACCCGCAGACAGATCTGAAGGGGAAAGGAATGCATTCAGTTAAACTGTACCTAGGGAGTCAGGTGGCTGAGCGGTGAGAGAATCGGGCTAGTAATCAGAAGGTCGATTCCCGGCTGTGCCAAATGAAGTTGTGTCCTTGGGCAAGGCACTTCACCCTACTTGCCTCGGGGGGAATGTCCCTGTACTTACTGTAAGTCGCTCTGGATAAGAGCATCTGCTAAATGACTAAATGTAAATGTATTACAAGGTCAGAAGGTATACTAGCAAAGTTTAAACCGTGCAGTCAGAAGTGACACGGACTGTTCGACACTCCCAAACATAATAGTTTTTGTCTAACTTTTCCTCCAAGTGACTACTCCCCTTGCTCCCTTGTGTCCTCCCCAGGCAAGGCAGTGAAGGAGGCGGAGGCCAACCTGCGCAGGCAGCGCCGTCTCTTCCGCTCCCAGGTCATGAAGTATATCGTGCCTGGAGCGCGTGTGGTGAGGGGCATCGACTGGAAGTGGAGAGACCAGGATGGAAATCCTGCAGGAGAGGGCACCGTGACTGGGGAGGCTCACAACGGTGAGACCTGCTGGCCCGCACCACAATCACACACACACACACACACACACATACACACTGCAGACAGGTCTGTACACACACACACACACACACACACTGCAGACAGGTCTGTACACACACACACACACACTGCAGACAGGTCTATACACACACACACACTGCAGACAGGTCTATACACACAGGCATGGACTAATACTCCCACCTTGAAGGGTTTACTTAGTCTCATAACATGTACAAAAGATAGAATTGCTAACTACCATTGCTAGCTGTTGCATGGAATAGGTTGTGTCACCACCGCTATGTCCTTATCTACTCTCTTCACAAGAGCGAGTCAAGTGGAGGGGGTCTTGCCGGTGTAGGGGTCCGCTTTCCAAAACCACAAATTTATATCTGCTCACTCATGCAATTTGGGTTTTCAACACATTAAAACATGATTAGAAACGAATGGGAGTCATTGAATGGAACGTGGTAAATGGAAACAAATTGTGAACATCAAGTGCATTTAAATGCTTTGTGGAGCCTGTTAGTTGCATGGATCAATAGATTTTTTGTTTGTTCGACCAACTTATTTTTGTATGTGCGTCTGACGGGAGACGACAACTGAAATCCCAGTTGTGTATCTAATGTTGTACTGTGTGTGTGTGTGCTAACGTGCTCCTCTGGTCAGGGTTGACAGGGTACTGTGTGTGTGCTAACGTGCTCCTCTGGTCAGGGTTGACAGGGTACTGTGTGTGTGCTAACGTGCTCCTCTAGTCAGGGTTGAGAGGGTACTGTGTGTGTGCTAACGTGCTCCTCTGGTCAGGGTTGACAGGGTACTGTGTGTGTGCTAACGTGCTCCTCTGGTCAGGGTTGACAGGGTACTGTGTGTGTGCTAACGTGCTCCTCTGGTCAGGGTTGACAGGGTACTGTGTCTGTGCTAACGTGCTCCTCTGGTCAGGGTTGACAGGGTACTGTGTGTGTGCTAACGTGCTCCTCTGGTCAGGGTTGACAGGGTACTGTGTGTGTGCTAACGTGCTCCTCTGGTCAGGGTTGACAGGGTACTGTGTGTGTGCTAACGTGCTCCTCTGGTCAGGGTTGACAGGGTACTGTGTGTGTGCTAACGTGCTCCTCTGGTCAGGGTTGACAGGGTACTGTGTGTGTGCTAACGTGCTCCTCTGGTCAGGGTTGACAGGGTACTGTGTGTGTGCTAACGTGCTCCTCTGGTCAGGGTTGACAGGGTACTGTGTGTGTGCTAACGTGCTCCTCTGGTCAGGGTTGACAGGGTACTGTACCACACACCAGGGGGCGGGGGGAAGCTTCAGTGTATTCTCCACAGGCTCTTTCTGCCTTTTTAAATCTCAGCTTGCCTCCAAACTATCTGCTTTTTGACCTCTTCTCATATTCTACAAATCATTTCTTCCATAACGAACCGTGAATGTCACTTCTCTAAGATGATCCCGACCCCAGTCCAGACTGGGGTGTTTAAGTGATTTGAGATCAAACCTGTATGTTCAATTTAGGGCATTAAGTGGTGCTGGTCCTCACTTGGGGTTGGAAAACAATCCATCCACTTAGCTCTGACTGCGTCTTGGATCTCCTCATTGAAAGCCCTCTTCTCTAATGGTGGCAGTGTTTCCTATACTTCGATTTATTTGTGGCGGCCTGCCACAATTGAAAATTTACCGCCACAAATGATTTGTTATTTTATTTAAATAAACTGTTTAACATGGCTAAAAAATAATAGTGTAGAGCTGCACGCAGCGCATAGATTTGCACAGCCCCTTCTTGCCCCTCTTGCGTCCTCTCAACAGACTCGTCTGCGATTAGCTATGGAAGCAAATCAGTGACATGTTTTTTTTTTTTTTTTTTTAAGTATTCAATGCCTTTTTCAAATTCAAAACATGTCACTGATGTCCGTTCTCGCTCTGAATCAATGAGCGGCTTGAACGTCTTTCTGAGAATCGGCAGGAGAATCAATCTGGAGTTTATGAACGGTTAGTATCATAATTCTCTGCACAAATGTGTCTGAACGGATACATTCAAGTTAAATATAATAGTATTCATAGTTAAATACATTCAGCAAATATAACAATATGAGTTTATATTTCGTAAAGCTCCAAAAACTATTTTGCGTGGCGCGCTCACATTACTTGTTGAAGTCCCTATCTACACTCACATCCAACCAATACTAGGACGGTTTGGGCTGAGCCCCACATTTTTACAACAAGTAATCTTCTCATGCTTCGTACCAGCATCTGCCTCGCATTCTGTCAGTATCCAGACCAGCCGTATTGATTCAGATACGACCTCTCTAAACTAATCGTCTCCATCAATCAACTAAGTGCATGTTGATGTCACAATTTGCAAGCACCCCAAAGGACTCCATTGTAAAGTGTTATGTGTTTTTACATTGACACAGAAATATAAACGTATATATTCTGCAGTTTCTTCAGTGGCTTTGAAGCTTTGCATTTGCTCAAAAAAGTATTTCTACTTTTGCTTTTGTCATTTTCTGTAACTCATGTTTTCTATCTCATTGCCTCACTTGGACCAGAATAATACATACAGTAACACTAGATAATAGACTAGTTTGGTATCACAATCTAAACGCATATCGATGATTGTCTATATATATATATATATATATATATATATATATACAGCTGGTTATTGATTGGCTACCATTTACATCCGAACATGCTGTAGTTATTGTGGTGTTTGACATTAGACCTCACCGTAGACATGCTTTTCGTTTCTTCTGCTGGATTGAGTGTTGTTCTGGTCCAGAGTGAGGGGTGTTGCTGCTATCTGACTATGCTGCTGTGTTTCTCTGCTCTCTCTCTCTGCTGGGTCTCTCTCTCATACCGTTCATATCCCTTTCCAGGCTGGATTGATGTCACCTGGGATGCCGGTGGCTCAAACTCTTACCGTATGGGTGCTGAAGGAAAGTTTGACCTCAAGCTTGCGCCAGGGTACGACCCTGAGACTGCGCCGTCACCCAAACCTGTCTCATCCACTGTTTCAGGCTCGGCCGCGCAGTCCTGGAGCAGCCTGGTGAAAAATAACTGTCCGGACAAGGGAGGCTCATCCTCGGTGGGCCCGCCCAGCTCCTCCAGCAGGAAGGGCAGTAGCAGCTCCGTGTGTAGCGTGGCCAGCAGCAGCGACGTCAGCCTGGGCTCTGCAAGGCTGGAGCGCAGGGCCGAGGGTCTGCTGCTGGAGCAGGGGGGGTTGCTGGGAGGAGGAGGAGGGGGAGGGGGGACCCCAGAGGGGCAGGAGCCCATCGTGGTGCTGTCCTCGGCCGAGGCGGGTTCAGGATCCAGCACCCTGACCGGGGACACGGCCAGCGACAACGCGGACAGGAAGGGCGCTGCCGACGGGGCCTCGCGGCAGGGCGGGGCCTCCAGCACGGCGGCCGACGCAGCCATCTCCATGGGGCTCGTCAGCATCAGCTCCCCCGACGTCAGCTCCGTCTCCGAGTCCTCCGGCAAGGACGCGCCGTCCCAGAGGCCTCTCTGCCCCGCCGCCAGCGCCCGGCTCTCCGTCAGCTCCTTGCTGGCCGCCGGCGCCCCCATGAGCTCCAGCGCCAGCGTGCCCAACCTGTCGTCCCGCGAGGCCAGCCTGATGGAGTCGTTTGTCAGGCGGGCTCCCAACATGTCGCGCACCAACGCCACCAACAACATGAACCTGAGTCGTAGCAGCAGCGACAACAACACTAACACCCTGGGACGGAACGTGATGAGCACGGCGAGTGAGTACTCTGGGAATACCCGCTGTAACACAGTACGGTCGTCGCCCAGTAACACTACTACTTATACTGCAGTTCCACTCGGAAGCTTGTCTACGGTGACACCTGTGGTGTGCTGCTTTCCTCATCATACAGGACGATAGGATGGCTCACTCAACCAGTTTAGTTGTTTTTTGTTTTTAATAATACAAATAATATGTTCATTTATCAGGTGATTCTATCCCAAACAATAGCGGCATTTAGCCGTTTAGCTACAGGGTGAGATTTGAACCTGCAACTGCTTGATTTGCAGTCAAATGCTATACGCCCCCTTTGCTTGCTCTGGCTTATTTTTTGAGCTGAGGGTCAACCCACTGGCCATCTGCCCGTGTTCCTGGGGTTTCAGTGTAAAGTCAAACGTAGCTGATGTTTGTCCAGTAATCTCATTCAGGGGCGTTGTTTCCTGTTGGCCCTCTGTCTGCAGGGGCTGTCTGAGTGCAGGTATACAGAGCGTGCTGTAGTGGTGGCTAGCAGGGCTGGCTCAGTACTGGTACTACCACCCGCTTGACTTTGACAAACTAACGGCCTTTTTGTTTGTTCGCAGCTTCTCCTCTCATGGGTGCTCAGAGCTTTCCTAACCTCACAACCACCGGCACCACCTCAACCGTTACCATGTCAACATCCATAGTAACCAGCAGCAATAACGTAGCCACAGCCACCACAGGTTTGTCTGTGGGCCAGTTGCTCAGCAACACGCTGACGACCAGCCTGACCTCCACGTCTAGCGAGAGTGACACAGGGCAGGAGGCCGAATTCTCCCTCTATGGTAGGACACCCCAGGGTTCTATTACCCCCTTCTCTCTCCTCTACGATGGGACACCCCAGGGTTCTATTACCCCCTTCTCTCTCCTCTATGATGGGACACCCCAGAGTTCTATTACCCCCTTCTCTCTCCTCTATGATGGGACACCCCAGGGTTCTATTACCCCCTTCTCTCTCCTCTATGATGGGACACCCCAGAGTTCTATTACCCCCTTCTCTCTCCTCTATGATGGGACACCCGAGAGTTCTATTACCCCCTTCTCTCTCCTCTATGGTAGGACACCCCAGAGTTCTATTACCCCCTTCTCTCTCCTCTATGATGGGACACCCCAGAGTTCTATTACCCCCCCCCCCCCCCATCTCTCTCCTCTATGATGGGACATCCCAGAGTTCTATTACCCCCTTCTCTCTCCTCTATGATGGGACACCCCAGAGTTCTATTACCCCCCCCCCCCCCCATCTCTCTCCTCTATGATGGGACATCCCAGAGTTCTATTACCCCCCCCCCATCTCTCTCCTCTATGATGGGACATCCCAGAGTTCTATTACCCCCCCCCCCCCATCTCTCTCCTCTATGATGGGACATCCCAGAGTTCTATTACCCCCCCCCCCCCATCTCTCTCCTCTATGATGGGACATCCCAGAGTTCTATTACCCCCTTTCTCTCTATGGATGTAGGGATTTAAGGATAGATTAGAGGCTGCTCCATCACTATAATCTTAAAAACACTCCACTATCCCCTCCTCCTGTGTCCTACTAACATGCACCTCCGTAGCCTGACTAACCTCCATTTTGAAACACTAGTGTATTCTCATAGTCTTACTATATACTAAGCCAAATCACACTGTTTGGCTGCTTTTCTCAGACAAAAACATGCTCTTTTAATCCCCTCATAAAGGTAGTGACTAGGCTGACCTAGTTGGCTTTGTGACTATGAGAATCAGGGATCCTGAAAAGGAAAAATATTTAACTCAAGCAGTGCAGAAAATGTCCTCTCCTTCTAAGAATTCTGATTGGCTCTCCGTTCTCCTCAGACTTCCTAGACAGCTGCCGTGCCAACACCCTATTGGCTGAGTTAGAAGATGAGGAGGACCTGCCTGAGCCGGACGATGACGATGACGAGAATGAAGATGACAATCAGGAGGACCAGGAGTATGAGGAAGTTCTGGTACGCTCCAGGGTAACCGTGGGTTACCACACACACTTCAATAGGGTAAACCTGGGTTTCAATAGGGTAAACCTGGGTTTCAATAGGGTAAACCTGCGTTTCCACACACATTTCAATAGGGTAAACCTGGGTTTCAATAGGGTAAACCTGGGTTTCCACACACATTTCAATAGGGTAAACCTGGGTTTCAATAGGGTAAACCTGGGTTTCAATAGGGTAAACCTGGGTTTCCACACACATTTCAATAGGGTAACCCCTGTTGCACTTTCTATACCACTACCAACTCTGTAGTTGATTCATTTCCCCCTGCCAGCCTCAGAACAGTTGTCTGAATAAGGCAGACCCTGATTAAGGCCAGTTATAGACTAAAATTAGTCTGTGTTTGGGCAAACAAGTCTTGAAACCTTCTGTTACAACTGGTCTCTTTTGTTTTGTTTTTTAAGGTACTTGTGACATGCTTTGTGTCATTTCCTAGTTCAGTGTTATTTAAAATGTTTTGCACACCTGAAGCTTTGTTTGAGTGAAACTTGATCACAACAAAGCCTTAAAGTCTAAACCTGGCCCTCATCTTGCACCTGTAAATCTAACTCAAACGCACCCAGTGTTTTTTCTCTTAAATATCTGTGTATTGCATGTTTGCCTGACCTAAATCAAGCCTAATCCTGTAATAAAAATAAGTACAGGATATCCAGTTCACGTAAGAGCAGAAGCTCCACGCAAAACGTTTCCAGTTTTCTAGGGTGTCTGTCATTGGTTCCTGCTCGTTCTTAAACCTGCCCTTGAATATCACAACAGCAGACTATTGGTGTTAAAGGATAGAAAAATAAATCTGTTGGGAAATATCTAGACATGTGAGTTGGCTCCACGTAGCTCCACATTGTGTCTCTGACCCCCCCCCCCCCCATCAATAAACAGTCCTTGGTGACAGACCTCAGTAAACAGTCCTTGGTGACAGACGCACCATGAACAGGCACAGCTTGTGGACCGCCATTCCCGTCTAAAAACACAGCCAGACTGAGGAGATGACGTAGTGTAACTCGTCCTCAAGCTTGATCTGTGTTCACATCTGCTTCCCCATATACCTAGAGCAGGGGTAGGCAACCCTGGTCCTAGAGAGCCGCTGTCCTGCATGATTTAGATGTTTCTCTGCTCCAGCACACCTGATTCAAATGAATGGTCCTTACCCGGCTTCCGCAGAGCTTGATAACAACCCATTCAGTTGAATCAGGTGTGTTGGAGCAGGGAAACATCTAAAACATGCAGGACAGTGGCACTTGAGGACCAGGGTTGCCTACCCCTGCCCTAGAGTATGACCCAGAATGCCTTGGCTTGGATCGGGAGGTCTAAAAGACGTGTTGTGGTTGTGGTGAGTTTCAGGAGGAGGAGGAGTATGAAACCAAAGGAGGTCGTCGTAGGACCTGGGACGACGACTTTGTCCTGAAGCGCCAGTTCTCAGCCCTCGTGCCGGCCTTCGACCCCCGGCCTGGACGCACCAACGTCCAGCAGACCACCGACCTGGAGATCCCTCCCCCAGGTAGGCATACTGGTCTTGTCACCACGCCAACGTTTGGACTAACGCTAACACACACCAGGGTCTGAGCCAGTTAAAGATGGTCCTGTCTCTCTGACCCCCCCCCCCCGCCCCCCCCTAGGTACCCCTCGCTCGGAGGTGCAGGAGCAGGTGGAGTGCGCCCCCTCCCCTCACCTGGCCCTCATCCTGAAGGTGGCCGGCCTGGGCACCACCCGGGAGGTGGAGCTGCCTCTGTCTCACTACAAGTCCACCATCTTCTACTACGTCCAGAAGCTGCTGCAGCTGTCCTGCAGCGGCTGCATCAAGTCAGACAAGCTCCGCCGCATCTGGGAGCCCACGTACACGTAAGCAGAGAGAAATGGTGGGGGTGGGGGTGGAGATTACATTACATTGAAGGAAACCATTTTTCTAAGGCTCAGGAGCTCCTAATGGATCATAGACTGTAGGTATATTCTCTCTATCATTCTGTTCTGGGCTGCCACAGTGGCACCATACAAGCGCTGGTCTTGTCTTACTAAACCATGACCAAGCTCCACACTTAACTGTCAGTGGCTTGTTCGTTTCCAGCTTTTTCACAAGGTTGAGGTTGTTTGCCAAAAAATAAATGATTCTAATGTCCTTCCTTGTTCTGTGTCCCCAGCATAATGTACAGAGAGATGAAGGACTCAGACAAAGAAAAGGAAAGCGGGAAGATGGTAACTACTTCCTGTTCCTTCCATCCATCCTCCTTCTTTATTCCCGGCTGTGAATACCTGTGGCTGTTTTACCAATGTGTAAAGATAGTACCTCTGAAAGCGATGGACAGACAGGCAGTCAGAGCTCACTTAACAGAGACTGAAAGCCAGTAGTCATTCTGTGTGTAGTAGCCTTAGCAGTAACTGCACGGGCGCCACCTAGTGGCTCAGCTACTGTACTGCATGTGTGTTGCGACTTGCAAGACGTCCCCAGTCAGGAAAGACCAACGTTTGGTTTTTCCTGTTGTAGGGCTGCTGGTCTGTAGAGCATGTGGAACAGTTCCTTGGCACAGATGAGTTACCAAAGAATGACTTGATAACCTTCCTGCAGAAGAATGCAGACTCACCTTTCCTGCGCCACTGGAAATTAACCGGCTCTAATAAAAGTATTAGGAAAAACAGAAATTGTTCTCAGCTCATAGCTGCATACAAGGTATAGAACGGCATCAGATGATATATCTATTATTATATCTATATTTACTTTTTTTATTTCACTGTTTGTACTGTTTTGTACTGTTTGCTGTTTGTTTTCCTTCCTTGCTTGACTGTCACCTGTGTAGCTAGCTTGTCGACCAGTTACTGTGTCTTGTCGCTTTTATTAACCTTCATGTCTGGCTGCTCTGTAAAATTATAGCATCATTTTATTATTCCTATTCTTATCATGATTTCTGATCAACTTCATTGTGACTGTTTTGTTTAATCGCTATGGTATTATATATGTCCATATGTGAAATAGATGTATATATTAGATATATTGTGGGGTGTATATGGAGATAATGATGGTAAATGAGGCATCAGTCAGGGAGAGTTCCACTATTAAGAGCCAGGCTTTTCTTCAGGAGAGGGCAGCGTATAGGAACATTCCAGACAGGCTTGACTGGAGCTTGAATGGCTCATCGTGGTCCAGTGTCTCAAACACAGGTTAAGACTAGTCTCAGATTTTGAACATTGGAAAATACTTCTTGGCCCTGACTACTTTGTAACCTGTGTCTGGTAAACTGACCACATCTTGACTTCTGTTCCGACCACGATGCCCTTTTCTGAACTCAGATCCCAACGCCCCACCTACCTGTGTGTTCCCGTGGGGGTCGTCCCCTGACCCCTAACTTTAAACCCTGACCCCTCATGTCTGACCCCTGACCTGTGCCCCCTGCAGGACTTCTGTGAGCAGGGCAGCAGGTCTGGGGGGCTTAGCCCCGGCTCTCTGGGTGTGCTGCAGATCAGCGACATCCTAGGGGCAGCCAGGGAGCCAGCGCAGGCCAAGGCAGGCTGCAGTCAGAGCGCCTCCTGTGGCGTGGAGGACGTACTGCAGCTGCTCCGCATCCTCTTCATCATTGGTGGAGACCCTGCAACCGGACGCACGCTGCAGGAAGGTACGGCAGACCAAAGATGTCGACCGAGAGCAGCCATGTCAAACTAGTAGTTTTATATACGACGTATATGAAACTACTTGTAAAAAATATTATATTATATATTATTATAATATTATAAAAAAATATTATATTGCGTGGACCGGAAGTGGCCCGTGGTCTGGCAGTTTGAGATCCCTGACCTAGAGCCTCTTTGAAGCACCTCTTAACCCTTGGGTCTCCCGAATGTTTTTTTTCCCCACAACTCGTCTCTTTAATGTTTTGTCTGTTTTGCGGCCTAGACGTGGACGACCTTCAGTTCAATGCTTCTCCTGAGGAGTTCACCAGTAAGAAGGTGACTACCAAGATCCTGCAGCAGATCGAGGAGCCTCTGGCCCTGGCCAGCGGAGCTCTGCCTGACTGGTGTGAGCAGCTGACCAGCAAGTGTCCCTTCCTCATCCCCTTCGAGACCAGACAGCTCTACTTCACCTGCACTGCTTTCGGAGCCTCCAGGTCTGTTCTGCCCAGTGACACCCTTGTCCTCCCTGGTCATTGCGTCCCTGTCTGTGTGTCCGATGCTGACTCGAGGTTCTGCCTGTTCCGTCAGAGCCATCGTGTGGCTGCAGAACCGCCGTGAGGCCACCATGGAACGTTCCAGACCGTCGACCACGGTGCGGAGAGACGATCCGGGAGAGTTCCGCGTGGGACGGCTGAAACACGAGAGGGTCAAAGTGCCCCGGGGCGAGAGCATGATGGAGTGGGCGGAGAGCGTCATGCAGATCCATGCCGACAGGAAGTCAGTCCTGGAGGTGAGATGTAACAATGTGTAACCCAGGTGTTTGTCAAGAGTACCAAATTGAACCCTGGACTGTCTGTGAAATGTTGTACACTTGGCAGATGGGATGTCAAGTAGGGCACTGAGAGCAACACATGCATACTCTGGTTTCTGGTCAATTCAAACCAAGAGATACCACAGTCTTCCAGGCATGGCGCAGATGAAGCTTATCTTGGAGTGTGCTTTGGCTGTAGGTGCATGGCTTTCAAAGTTGGACGTTGATCATCATGGTAAATTCTGTTGATATTAAATATTCCCTCTCTCTTCCCCTCCCTCTCTCTCTGCCTACTTTTCTCTCTCCCTGCCTCCCTCTCTCCCTGCCTCCCTCTCTCCCTGCCTCCCCTCCCCCAGGTGGAGTTCCAGGGTGAGGAGGGGACAGGCCTGGGGCCCACGCTGGAGTTCTATGCTTTGGTGGCAGCAGAGTTTCAGAGGACCTCCCTTGGCATCTGGCTGTGTGACGACGACTTCCCTGACGACGAGTCCAGACAGGTTACCACGGCTACAAATGTTGACTGTCAGAAAAAGGAATTATTCAGTAATATGAGGAGCTTTGGTTCGTTAGTTCTCAGTGACACGTGTAGTAGAGCCCAAACACCTCAGCTCCAGTGAAAATCACAAATAGCATTTGTTCTAGTGCTCTTCAGATCAGCTCATGTGTTTGTGTTTTGTAGGTGGACCTGGGTGGCGGTCTGAAACCCCCTGGGTACTACGTCCAGCGTTCCTGTGGCTTGTTCCCTGCCCCCTTCCCCCAGGACAGCGCTGAATTGGAACGCCTCTACAAACTCTTCCTCTTCCTGGGAGTGTTCCTGGCCAAATGCATCCAAGACAACCGATTGGTTGACCTCCCCATCTCCCGCCCCTTCTTCAAGCTGCTCTGCATGGGTGACATTAAGTCAAATATGAGCAAGCTGCTCTACCAGTCACGTACCGGCCCTCACGGTGGGTCACACTTCCACGACCCCGACCGTCACTTCCTGTCCGAGATCCAATCAGAGGCCTCGACAGAGGAGAGCCAGGACACGTACTCTGTGGGAAGCTTTGATGAGGACTCAAAGTCTGAGTTCATCCTAGACCCCCCCAAGCCCAAGCCCCCAGCGTGGTACCATGGAATACTCACCTGGGAGGACTTTGAACTGGTCAATCCTCACAGGTACTGGACACTCCCTGTCTCTCTCATACACAATGTTTCAAAAGCTTGCTTGTAACAAACACACAGTGTTGCCTGTAACAACTTTCTATAAATTACTTTTTAATTGATCGGTAGTCTTCAATGCCAAGTCACAGTGTTTGCCTGCCTCTCAACACACCCTCTCCTCCACTTAGGGCTCGTTTCCTCAAGGAGCTGAAGGAGTTGGCTGTGAAGAGGAGGCAGATCCTGGGCAACAAGAGTCTGTCTGAGGATGAGAAGAACACGCGCCTGCAGGACCTGATGCTGAAGGACCCCATGGGTGTCGGAGCCCCCCTCAGTATAGACGATCTGGGGTAAGACCCTTCCCCTGCACCCCCTCCTCTTACACCGCCCCTACAGGCCCACGGTGAAGTCTCCCAACCCCCCCGGGAGCCGACCTGACACTAGCCTTACTCCGTAGACCCCTGGGCTCGGCCCTACTCCACACCCTGACTCATAAGAGTCAGGTGGCTGAGCGGTTGAGCTAGTAATCTGAAGGTTGCGGGTTCGATTCCCGGCCATGCGAAAATTACTGTGTCCTTGGGCAAGGCACTTCACCCTACTTGCCTCGGGGGAGAATGTCCCTGTACTTACTGTAAGTTGCTCTGGATAAGAGCGTCTGCTAAATGACTAAATGTAAATGTGACACCCATCTTCTGTCCTTCCCCTGCAGGTTGAATTTCCAGTTCTGCCCCTCCTCCAAGGTGCACGGCTTCTCTGCTGTGGACCTGAAGCCCAATGGAGATGACGAGGTAGGGGACAGGGAATGTAACGACAACATGAAAACAACTGTAACTGACATTCTGCCTTTGCCTGGGTTCACCTCAGCAGCTCCACAGGGAGCTAGGAGTGGTCCTATCAGTGGAAGCATCAGATAGACAGTGTTGTAAAAGCCCCTCCTCCCCCCTCACCTGTCTCTCTCCAGATGGTGACCATGGAGAATGCAGAGGAGTACGTGGAGCTGATGTTTGACTTCTGCATGCACACCGGCATTCAGAAACAGATGGAGGCCTTTAGAGGTAAGACTGAACACATGGAACAAGCTCCCAATTCAACCTGATACGTCTATGAGGGATGTCCATTCACTTGGTTTAAAGATGACGTTTAAACTAAGTCAAACTACTTCCTCTGCCCTCTCCTCAACCTCACACCGGTCCTCTTTCCTCTGACGCACCGTCCACCTCCAGAGGGCTTCAACAGAGTCTTCCCCATGGAGAAACTCAGCTCGTTCAGCCACAAGGAGGTGCAGATGATCCTCTGTGGGAACCAGTCTCCTTCCTGGACCTCGGAGGACATAGTCAATTACACCGAGCCAAAACTGGGATACACACGGGACAGGTACACACACACACAGTGTCTGTTACACATTTATCAGATCGGAAGATTAGATATTTAGGTAACACTTTAGATGAGCTCACCAAATTCATAATTTATTAACCAATTTGTTACCTATTAGTTAACGGTTTGTTCACCATTAGTTATTTATTGTTTGTACAAAATGTATCATTAGTAAAGCATTTGTTCACACAGTTAGGGTTAGGGTTCGGGTGTAGGGCTAGGGTTTAGGTTTAGGGTTTAAGTTTTGGTTAGGGTTTAGCTTTACTAATGATACATTTTGTATGAACAACAAATAACTAATGGTGAACAAACCGTTAACTAATAAGTAACAATTTGGTTAATAAATTATGAATTTGGTGAGCTCATCTAAAGTGTTACCGATATTTATTTTAAAATCTTTTTTTTATTATTTGTGCATGGTAACACATATGGCGCATGTGTGGCCTGTCTCCCCACAGCCCTGGGTTCCTGCGCTTCGTCAGGGTTCTGTGTGGCATGTCGTCCGACGAACGAAAAGCCTTCCTCCAGTTTACGACCGGCTGCTCCACGCTGCCCCCTGGGGGCCTTGCCAACCTGCACCCGCGCCTCACCATCGTCCGAAAGGTAACACCTCAAACACACAAGTATCAAGACAAGTCGTCTCTACTTTTGAGAACCACAGGGAAAGAAAAGAACAGAGTAGGAACTGCAAACTCGTTTTAACAGCTTGTGGCATTACCGCCTAAGCTTGTGTTGTTGATTACTACACTGTTGACACGTAGTCTCTAACCTATGATTACATTTAGTCATTTAGCAGATGCTCTTATCCAGAACGACTTACAGTAAGTACAGGGACATTCCCTTGAGGCAAGTAGGGTGAAGTGCCTTGCCCAAAGACTCATTTTTCACAGCCGGGAATCAAACCGGCAACCTCCTGATTACTAGACCAATTCCCTAAACGCTCAGCCATCTGACTCTCTTACACTCCCTTAACTTACTATGTGTTTGGGCCCCTCTCTCCAGGTGGACGCCACAGACTCTAGCTACCCATCGGTCAACACGTGTGTGCACTACCTAAAGCTGCCAGAGTATTCCTCTGAAGACATCATGAGAGAGCGCCTCCTGGCAGCAACCATGGAGAAGGGCTTCCACCTAAACTGAGCATGCTCTGTCTCCCCCCTTCACCTGACTGACCAACATCACCCCCTGGTGGTGGAGACGAAGCCGTGTCGTGTTTTTGTTGCAGAATAAACAAACAAAGCTGTGCTCTCTGATGAGATACCCGCCCCCACCAACCTCCCCATCCTTCCCCTTTACACCCCCTTTCCCCATACACACCCGTTAGGACAAAGTCAAATGAAGACTCCACTAGCTACTGAAACAGAAAAAGGTCTGCAACCCCCATCTCTGCCTCCCTTCTCACCACCTTCCCCTCTTCCCTCACCCCTGGACACTCTACTGCTTCAAGGGCTTGACCGACTGGGAGCCAGGGCAGTTCTCCTCCTGCAGTGTTTACTTCTCTCAACCATAACTCTGGCTGTGCTGCGAGCATATGTGTAAAAGTTATCTGTAGTTCTTTTTGGTTTTCAGACACCCGTCGACTTTTTCCCACATTGTGGGACCCCATTCACCCCCCCAGTCTTAGGGAGGATTTCCACCTGCTTCTGTAGAGCTAACTGCTGTAGAGTGTTTGGGCATCCTTCGCCCCCCCCCTACCCCCCCCCATCCCTGGTTTTAAGTTTTACTAGTGCCTGCCTTGTTTGGATATTAGGATTTATTGTTTCCTTCCTTTTACTTCTTAAAACGGCATACAATCATGCACATGCTTATTATTTTCTTCCTCCTTTTCATTTTGCTTTCGTTACAGTGTGAGTATGTTTTTGTCCATTACCCTGCTATAAGGATCACATGATCAAAGTCCCAGAGTGCATCTGTGTCATTTTACAATGAAGCTATAGAGGCAAAAACACTGGTTCTGTGTGCAAGGCACATTTATGGAAAAAAAAGCAAGCTATGCTTTCCCTTGTATTTTCTTTGTATATTATAAACATTTATTTAACTCAAGTTGCAGTTTGAAGTAAACAGATATTTTCAAATGTGTATGCTCCAAAAAATAATCATTAAAATGTTTGCAAAGTATAAAACGTGTCATGTCTTCGTTTTGGTTTTTATTTATAAAAGGTAAATCATCGTATATACAAATTAATCAATAACCGAAAATACAGTCGATCACATGTAAATGTTACAAACTAGATTCACAAAATGTAATTACTTCCAGGTTTTAGAAAACTGCCTTTATGAGTCGGCCATCTTGTCCAGGGCCAGCAGAGGTGCCAGAATGCGGTTCTTGTTAGTTTCCACGATGTGGCCATTCTGAATCATTTCATCCAGGATGATGTGCACCTTGTCCAGGTTGAACATGATCTGTGCTCAAACTCAGGAAATCAATAAAGCCCCATTTTACGACACATTAGGCATAAAGACAGACAAGTTTATGGGTTAGGGCTTACACGTTCCAGGGGTCCTATATCCTCCTAATCTATTCATGTGTAAAGGATACATCCAGTTCACTCTGTTCAAAAAAGAGGAAATACAAATCAAATAAACCCAATTTATAATAATTTGCTATACAGACCAAGAACACTTAGCTGTAATAGACCCTGTACTCACCACACGGCTGAAGTACTTGTCAAGAACTTCCACAAAGTTGTGGACCAGTTCATAGATGGACAGCTCATTCTGTGAAGAGAAGATGATCCCACTAATCACCATTATGTATATGTATAGTGTATATTTTAAACTATACATATTGTCACATGCAAATATGACTCATCTACGGATTCAATTGATCTTCGTGTCCTCTCCTGGACGATTTCTCACCTCTGAACCACTGATGCCAACCACTATAAACAGGGCTGCATACTGACGGTACACCAGCTTGAAGTCCTTGTATTCCACAAAGGAGCACTGCAAAGGCACCGGACTCAGCACATTAGTGAAAGTACAATTGACACCTTGAGACTTATGTCAGGCTGAAGCAGACAGTGTGAGACGGTTCTGCAGTATATTATTGTTACGGTAGTACGTAATACAGTATGTTATCCACTACCCTAACAGCTGAAAGGGCTGGATGTGCTTGAGAGAGCAGACCTCTTCTTTTTTACGTGACAGACATCCCTTCACCACGTCAGCTTCAAGGGGCGCTCTCTTCACCACCTCTACGGGCTCGTAGTACTTGGACAGCCGGGTCTGCCCCTGTTTGTTTACCATCAGCAGGAACTTGATCATCGTGTACACCTACGGGCATACGGGTGTGGAGGTGGGGTTAAGTATTCGTAAACAAAACAAGGCATACATTCTTTACCGTTTACACAGAAACACCACCGCAAGCTGTTGACACTGACCAAACAGCTAAACTTAAGCTTCCACAGAAGAACTCCATAGACACACGTCTAACAAAGATCACAATGTTAACGCCCACTGTGTGTCACTGCATATTTCAAACGTACATTTAGCTACTTCTGGTTGTATCGGGGTCCACTTGGTCCATTTCCCTAGCAAGCGCTGGACAGTAGATTGTCAAACGCATGCTCAGTAATGTCACTTGATGACAGGAAAAAGGGTGAATAACTCCCGCCATGCAGTGCGGCCCAGTTCTCCCTCACCCCCGCAGTAAGGAGAGACATCCAGGGAAAGGAGTAATGGCGGTCGGCAAATCCGTACGCTGACACCAAATCCAAAACATACCACCAACTCATCATTGCCTGCGAGGCACTTCAGACAGAACAACGTTCGACTTCTGACGAAAATACTGAGCTGAGACAGGGGAGGGGGACAAAATCCAACGGCAAATTGTTGGGACTTTCTCTGTCTTAAAAATGGATGAACACCCTGGCGGAGGAGTTGGAATGGCCGCCCCAAGACAGCAGCAGCAACAGCCGCAGCAAGGGAATAACAACAACGTTAATCCCCAAATCGGTGGCGGAGGAAGCGCAGTGATGGCTCTACAGCAGCAAGACGAGATGCCTCGGCCACAGCAATATACTATCCCTGGTATTCTACACTACATTCAACACGAATGGGCCCGATTTGAGATGGAGAGGGCTCATTGGGAAGTGGAAAGGGCCGAACTTCAGGTAATGTTAGCTCGCGACTGCTACGGCAGGTCCGCTAAATAGCTAGCACAAGGCTAGCGCGGACCAGATCTGTCTGCGTTGTTGTGATAGCTGGCTAGCTTTTGTAACGTTATTTCAATGTATTTCGCTACAGATTGTAACCTACGTTCACCACATCCCACAATCAAATGACATCCCATTTCCCCTTTTAGTAAGGGGACTAGCAAGTTTATCTAACTACATAATATTAAGTAGGCTAGTTGAAGCAAGAGCTCGTGCGTTGTGATACCATGGCTAGCCAACGCAATCATTTCTCGCCAGCTAACTAGCTAACTAGTTCTGCGTTTTGGATCTCTCACCCGTTCTTGTGTTTAAACTCTGCGACTGTGGTAGTCTGCTTGTCTACGCATTTTTGAAACAAAATATTTACACTGAATGGGAAGATATGAAACCGAATTTAGATGACAGTCTACTAAGAGTACTACTAGTTAGTCTGTGAATGCAGCCATTTTGGTGTGGTCATTATGGCGTCGTTTTGGCTGGATCATTTTGCTAGCTAACATTAGCCACTGTCCTTAGCTTTAGCTACAGCTGTGTAAACATTCAGCGTGTTTGTAAAAATGGCTAGCTTGCTAACGCATCTTGGTTAGTTAGATGTCTGTATAGCTAGCTATAACCCTCTAATGATGGTAGACTGTCAATATTTCAACGGCTTATTTTCTTAGCCACATGAATCCAGCTAGCAAAGCTATCTGACAAGGCCTCAGTGTCTACCTCACGAAGCCACAAATTTTGGCAAGCAGGCCAAAGTTTCTAGCTGCATAACATTAAGAGTATTTTAAGTATTGGTATCACACCGTTTAGTCAGCATTGTACCTAACCCGGGTACTAGAAGGACCGTATTGTTCTAGCGACTGTTGATACATTTCAGAATGTTGTTGCTTTTAAAGTGGTTCCAGCGAGGTTTTGAAATGAAAGGGGTGGAAAACACTGCTTTGTTCAAACACACCCCATGACTGAAGTGGAGGCTGGCAGGCCATGAGTGAGCCACTGTGGATGTTTGTTAAGAGTGCCCTGTGCTGACTTGCTCAGTGACACATACTTACAGCATGACTCCACCTCTGACCATAGTGATAAAACGGAGCTGTCAGGAGATTGGAATGGATACAAAATGTCTTCCGCATCCCCCTCATTCAAAATACAACTGGCAAACAAAGTCAACAGTCTGAGATTCCCATTCCTTTCTTATTTAGTACCTTAATTGTTTCATGTAGTACAGGATCTTGGCCAAGTCAACAGCTTGTCACTCTTGAATGGTATAAGTTTCACTGGATGGTCTACAGAAGGGGAGGGGGGGGGGGGGGGAAGCCAGGTGACCTTGTTTTGTTTGGGCTTACTCCTTTTGGTGTCAGTACTACACCAAGCAGCTCTGTTAGTTAACCCCAATCACTTCAATGTCTTCAATGGTGTCACACCAGATCTGGAAATAGCCTAACCAGAGCCTATCTGGGTTAAATCTGTCTTTCCAGGTCACTGAGTCTGTCAGACCGGCCATACTTGGGGCTCTAACCAGCCCTTGCTTACAGCTTCCCCACTAGCCTGGCCTCAGCCTGGAACAAGACAGGCTAATGACATCCCTGTCCCCCTTCCTTTCTGGGTCTAGATGTGAATGAATCTTGATGGGAATTATACAGAATTGCTATAATTGTATGTAGGCATGTGTATTTTAATAGCTGCTGAGTAGCCCATTTTGTGAAATTGGTGCCATACCATCTTCTAGTGAATGGTTGATTTGTATCATACTGGAATTGGACAACGCACTCCTTGTTATCTCACTACAAACCCCTCAGTGATAATTTCTTCAGTTAGTTATGAAGTTACAGTGGTCTGTTGTATGTCATCCTTGTGCCCAGTTGAAGGAAAGAGGCTGTGAAGGTGACATAATGATGGAGAGGTGGCAAAGGGTGACATCATGACACTCAGGAACTCCAGTGTTTCCTGAGGTGCTTCACTCACTCACTCACTCACTCACTTTCAGCCATATAATCTTTACTGTCAGCTCTATCTTCCCTCTGCCTCCTTGTGTAGACTGAATTATTTTTATTCCTCCCTCTTTCTCTCTAATACTCCTTCTCTTTCTGCTTTTCTCACTGAGTTCTGGATCCTGGCCTAGCTGGCTGATAGTCCTAAGTAGGGAGTCCCAGAATAGCTGCTGCTCTACATAGTCCACTTGGGACACTTTAAACTGTGGAAGGAAAAGCCTGGCTGGCTGTTACACACATGGGTGGCCTTCCAGTAGGGTGTTGAAAACTTGATTGTGGCGATAAAAAGGCTTATACACTAGCATATTGATGCAGAATACCTATGTCACTCATGTCATAGTAGGAGTAGACCAGGCAAACTGCTTTTCTAGTAACTTGTGTACTCTGAGGCCAAGAATAAGTGTAGTCCTGAAGCATGATACATGTACCTTTTAGCGTGGCGAATGATCATGTGATTGATTGGTCTCTAGGTCTGAGTGAGTCAGCGATTTATTTGCGTCTCCATTAGGAAGGAGGCAGCTGTTAGGAAGAATGCTGCAAGGAGTTAGTTGTAACCATCATGGCTTCTCCTGCTCTCACAGCCCATAATATCCCTGTGTCAGTGCTGGTTTGGTCTGTGAGCTCACTGTCTGTCTGTCTCCACACTGGCCAGTAGGATTAGAGCCCAGTGCTGGTTGCCCATGACCTCACTGTGGATGCACATCAGCTCCACGCATGAGGCTCTAAGTGCATACCTTGTGTACCTTGCCAAGAGAACAAATTCAACCTCATACTGTTGGTTTCCTGGTCACGACCAGTTACATGGAAATGGCAGGTGTGCATGTGTCTGTTCTGTGACAGCCCACTGCAGCCTGTAGACTGAGTCTCCCAGGGCAGATCTTCTAGCAGAGAGCCGTGTCCATGTTATTTGGAACCCCAATACCTTGTTACCACAGCAACTGTGTGTTAAACTGACCTTTTAAAGGGGTTGTGTTTCCATTTTCCTGTAAGGGAGAGCTGTAACTTAAGGATCCTGCAACAGACCTGGCAACAGACGGACAGACTGGCTGTGTGGTAGGGCACAGGTGACAGGGTAGGGCACAGGTGACAGGGTAGGGCACAGCTGGCAGGGTAGGGCACAGGTGACAGGGTAGGGCACAGGTGACAGGGTAGGGCACAGGTGACAGGGTAGGGCACAGCTGGCAGGGTAGGGCACAGGTGACAGGGTAGGGCACAGGTGGCAGGGTAGGGCACAGGTGGCAGGGTAGCGAAAAGGGATCAGGGTAGGTACCCTTATTTTTTTCAGTTCTGCTTATTGGTGTCTATGTTACAAATCTGCAAGGACTTGTGGCTACCTGCCCGGACCTGTTCTAGGTGACCTTGTTACACATCAACGCACAACAGACATTTGATTACACATAAGATAGCATTCTTTACATAATGTTACCCCGACAGCGTGAAAGATCGACGGTTAACGGTCAAAATGGGGTTTCAATGTAACACAGAAATCGACAACAATTGCTTCACCAACTCAAAACATCGAGTAAATCATTTACTTATAGGACAGCTGACATTACTTGTAGCTGTTTTGGCTGATGGTAGTCCAGTTGTTTAGCTGCCAAGCTAACCTCAAGATATCTCAGCATTCTGATCCATTAGGTTAAATCTGTAAAATCACCTCAGCCCAAAAGAAGCTATTCAAAGCTATTTCATACACATTTATTTCAAATTGTATTTGTATCTCTTTATTTAAGTCTGTTTACTCATTTCTAACAAGTCAGTAAGACTTATTTATTGAACTAAAAACTTCCCAACTGCCTTGCCAAATTGTTTTAGGCTACATCATAGTGCAAGAATGTGTGCCTAACTACAGAGAAACATGGATCATGGCATTTCACATTTTTCTTCCATTGCTGCTTGGGCATTCTGAATGTTTTGAATTTGGATTTTTTTTGTTGTTACCTAACATTTGTCCTCTATTTTCCATTGCTATTTTCACCATTTTGGAACCGAAATGAGGTCTCGAAAAAGAACCAAAACGAATAAGCAGAAACAGTATCTATCATATTATAACGGTGCCCAACAATACTAGCAGTTTAGGGCTATGGGGTTAGGGTAGTAGGCTAGGGGGAGCTGCATTAGGGGTAGCAAGATAGCGCCAGTGAGAAGACCGAGGGATTAGGCTGGCACAGAAGGGCTAGGACAAATGTAGAAAAGGGGCCATTGGGCCCCTGGTTGGCTGAGCTGGTTTCCAGAGTGTCCACAGCTCAGAGACAGATGGAGACAGCTGTTGTGGTCCCCTCCCTCTCGTCCCCCCCCCTGCTGTCTCTCCTCCCATGTTCCTCTCTGTGAGAGAAGGTATCTACATGCACGGAGCTACGCCGGTCCTGCCTGTTTGCTCTGCAGAGGAAGTTGGTTCTACTCGAGGGCCCTCTGAATGAGTATGTATGTTGGGCCCATGTGCTTGCTCGCCCCCAACCCCTCGTACCGTCTCTCCTGTTCCTCCCAGGTCCGTGTCCAGGAGCAGAGGAGCTGTCAGCGGCCTGTTATGTAAGACTGGGAGGGGCTCAGACCTAGAGTCACTGTGTCAGGGCACCCCACTTTCCCAGTTTCCATGACTACACCACCTGAGTCAACCCCCAGTTTACCTGACAACAGGCTGGTCGCCATGGCACCGTGGCAGCTTTCCTTTGAGTGTAGCGGGGCATCTAAAAATACCCCCTGCCTGCCATTACCCTGCCTTCCTGCTACAGTACCCTGCCTGGTGGCCTTCTAACAGTGTTGGGTTACACTCTGCCAGCTGCTCAGGAGGCCCATAGAGCACTGAGGGAGGGAGGGGGGGGGGGGGGGGTCAGAGGCAGATGAAGCTACCACAGGGTGATTGTATCGCGGAAGTTCAACACAGTTGCCCCCCCCTCCCCAGTGCTGCCCTGCATGACCCTTCCCCATAGTAGCTGCATGGTGGTCCTACCACCCTGGTGGTGAATAGCAGAACCAGTGTTGGTCGCCTGCTAGTGTGGTTCATCAGTTTCTGCCTGAGTTCTGTCACACGTTGATCCCTACTTGCTGTACGGCAGTGGGCCACTTGAGGCTCGGGTGTCCCATTCAGAAGTGATGGTGCTGATTGGTCATGTTATCACACAGGGAGCGAGTCATCGGACGCCGTGCGGGCAGGTGATGTTCACTCATCTCCTAACCCTCTCTCGTCTTTCTCTCCCCCTCCTGTCTCCTCTCCCCCTTTCCTTCTCTCCTCCAGGCCCGGATAGCATTCCTTCAAGGCGAAAGGAAAGGTCAAGAAAATCTAAAGAATGATCTAGTTAGAAGAATAAAAATGTTAGAGTATGCATTAAAGCAAGAAAGGTAAGTTGGCGACATGAACCTGAGTCGTTTTTCGTCGTCTCACAGCAGGATGATGTCATTAGAATGGAAACTGCTGTTGTCAGATATAGCGTCATTATCTATTCTCTTGACATTACATTTGTCACTTTCTTTCAGAGCAAAATACCACAAGTTAAAATATGGAACAGAGTTGAACCAAGGCGAGGTGAAGATGCCAAGCTTTGAATCAGGTACTGTAGACCTAGCCTGGTCCTAACCAGACTCTCGTACATTTCATTTGTAAAGAGAGTCTGGCCTCGTTCCATTGACAAGAGTTGACTTCCTTGTAGGCGGGTGCTCTGTTGAAGTTTAAAACTATTGGATCTGCCCAGAGCCACTCTGATCTGCCATAACCAATCACTAGCATTCGCCTTAGCCAATTCCTTCACCACTACTGTAACAGAGCTAGCTGCCGTATCTGGAAAATCAAACTGTTCCAGAATCCAGTGGGGAGGAGGGCCACAACATCATGGCCACCAAAAAAACTCAGCAAAACTTGCTCTTGCTCCGGTTTTAGCTGTTGGATATTCGGCAGCGTTGCCACAACGGACCGAATGGCTTGGCTCGCATCTTTCTCTGCCGCCATTACAAAACTACAACACAGACTAGCGCACAACATTAACTTATTGTTCTCAGCCACTCCCTCTGTTTGCTGATTGGCCAGTTAAAAGTAACCTGCAAATTGTGACCTACTGAACGGCCAGACCGAGTACAGAAGCAAAATCTAAATAGAGCGGAAGTACGTCGGTCGGCAGAACCAAGCTACTGTAGACCTACACTACATCCACAATGGAGAGACCATCCTTTTAGAGACCATTTATGTCTATTCATTTTAAGGCTGTTTCATGGTGGTTTTGTCGTGTGTGTGTGATCCTTTAGAAGACACCAAAGACACAGAAGTCCCTGCCGTCCCTCAGAACAGCCAGCTCACTTGGAAACAGGGACGACAACTCCTCAGACAGTGAGTACACACACACACACACACACAGCGAGCATTCAACTTCAATATGGATCATTCTTTCAGAGATCGTGTGAGTATTTACACCTCAACATGTCATCTTATCATGTTCCCCCCCCTCCTCCACGCCCCGCCCCCCACAGGTACCTTCAGGAAGTAGGCTACACGGACACGATACTGGACGTGCGGTCCCAGAGGGTGCGGTCCTTATTGGGCCTGGCGGGCTCCGAGCAGAACGGCTCAGTGGAAACCAAGAACCTGGAACAGATCCTGAATGGAGGGGACTCGCCCACCAAGAGGAAGGGACAGGACCTGAAAAGGTGCTGTAGATCCTGAGGAGTACTAGCTTAGCATGTTTACCCAGACTGGGAAACGCATCAGAAGAATCTAAAAAAAAAACAAAAAAAAAACTGACATACAGTTTTAGCCGGAAAATTGCTTTTCTGATTTGAAACTGGCCAACGTCACCTCACTAGATGAGTTGTCGGAGATCCTAGCGAATGGTATCCTAGCTAATAGTTTCTGGCACCAAGAAAGCCAAAGTCATAATGTCCAATTCCATCACCAGGAGCCCAGGGGACGTCCTTGAGACGTTTAACTTCCTGGAGAATGCCGACGACAGCGACGAAGAGGAGGACGAAGAGGGAGACCTGATGGAGGAGGAGTCAGACAGGACAATCAAACACAGGATAAAGAAACACAAGGTCAAGGTGATGAAGAAAACACACACACACACACTGCAGGCCAGATGAGACATGAGAAAAAGCCGTTGAAAGTACTCGCTAACCAACAGGAAGTTAGACTAACGAATGTGTTTGTTCTTCTCCATTTGGTCTTTCTTCTCCTTCTCTCTCTCAACCCCTCCACTGGATCCATCTCTCTCTCTCTCTCTCTCTTTGTCTCTGTGTGTCTCTCATTCTCTCTCAGGTGGGTAACGAAGGCCTGGCGTCTGACCTTCCAGAAGACCCTGACACTGAAGAGGCTCTGAAGGAGTTTGACTTCCTGGTGGGCGCTGAGGACGGCGAGGGGGCGGGGGAGGCCCGCAGCTCTGGAGACGGGACTGAGTGGGGTAAGAAGAGGAGTGTGTGTGTGTGTGTGTGTGTGCGTCTGTCTGCAGAGAGGAGTGCTGTGGAGTGTGTTAGTGTAGCAGCAGGGCTAGCTGCGCTGTGGAGTGTGTTAGTGTAGCAGGGCCCTGCGCTGTGGAATCTCTGGAAGGTGCCAAAGCTGTGTCAGCATTCCTTCTCCCTGCTGCATGGGATATTCTGAGCATACACACATACACACACACATGCACACATACATACACACATACATACACACATACACACAAGCATGCATACATACACACTCACATGTCACTAGCCTGTAGGGCACACGCCACCCTCAGCCTGAAGTTGCTCAACTGTTTACCAGTTCCCTCATGTCCAGAATGTGTGTGTCATGTAGAAATAGAGTACATGTGAGGATGTCTGTCGAAAGTGGTTGTAGTAGTTTGTAGGTACTTTATTGATCCCAAAGGGGAAACTGCAGTGTTGCAGCTGGCAAGAAGAGGAAATCGCAAGAATAAACAAAATATAGACCTAATGTTGTGTGAGCATTCTGTGTTCAGGGCCTACATGTGCCATGTTGTTTACCTAGTCTCTGTCTGTCTCTGTGTGTCTGTCTGTCTGTCTGTGTGTGTGTGTGTCTGTGTGTGCGCGCGCGCGCGCGTGTGTGTCCGTATATTTAGCGGAGCCTCTGCCCTTCTCAGGGGGGAAGTCTTTCATCATGGGCTCTGATGAAGCGCTGGAGAGCGTCCTGGGGCTGGGTGACCTTGCTGACCTCACCGTCTCCAACGATGAGGCCGACTACAGTTATGATGTGAGGGCTCATGCACGTAAACACACACACACACAGGCCGTCCAGCACTTTCCAATCCCCATCACCGACAACACCTGTGTCCAGTTCTCCATCCACACACTAACCATCTGCCTCCGCTCCCCCATGCCTCTCCCAGCTGCCGGCCAACAAGGACTCGTTCAGGAAGACGTGGAACCCCAAGTACACGCTGCGGAGCCACTTTGACGGCGTGCGCGCCCTGGCCTTCCACCCCGTAGAGCCCGTGCTGGTCACCGTGTCTGAGGACCACACCCTCAAACTGTGGAACCTGCAGAAGACCGTCCCTGCCAAAAAGCAAGTGGTTCACCCTCGGATGAAGACGCTGTTTGCTTATTTAGGCTTTCATGACTTGGCTCGTAATATATGTTCGACAACTGTAAAACACGTGTTGCTGATTGGACGCGGGAGGCTAACACACACACACACAGGGACAGGGACCTGGTAGCTGGCAGGGACATTCAGACATGGCTGGCTCGGGGTGCATCTATAGTGGACAGGGTGGTGGAGAACCTGTGCTAACTGTGTTCTGTGGTCTCTGTTCCATAGAAGTGCCTCTTTCGACGTGGAGCCCATCTATACATTCAGAGCCCATGTGTAAGTACAGCCATACTACCAACTTCTCAGGCTATATAATGCTGTCTAATACATAATCCAGTATTATTTGATACCCATTTTAGATTGTACCTATATAATGGATTGACACATTTGAGGTCTGGTGTGTGTGAGATATTAAGTCCTCTCTCCCTTCCTTGCCAGTGGTCCTGTTCTCTCATTGGCTATGAGTTCCAGTGGCGAGCAGTGCTACAGTGGAGGGATCGACTCCACCATCCAGTGGTGGAACATCCCCAGCTCCAACGTAGACCCCTACGATACTTACGGTACAAACACACACACATACATACACAGACACACACACACACACACACACAGGAAGACCAGCTGTTTCCCTCTGGGGCTGAAGAGTATAGAGCCAGAGCATGTTTCCTGAGTGGTCACTGTCACAGCCTGACCTCTCCTCCTCCTGCCCCCTCCTCCTCCTGCCCCCTCCTCTTCCTGCCCCCTCCTCTTCCTGCCCCCTCCTCTTCCTGCCCCTCCAGACCCCAGTGTGCTGGCAGGCTCGTGGCTGGGTCACACGGACGCCGTGTGGGGGCTGGCCTACAGCGGCATCAAGAACCGGCTGCTGTCCTGTTCTGCCGACGGAACCGTCAAGCTGTGGAACCCCCAGGAGAAGAACCCCTGCGTCAGCACTTACAACTCAGACATGGGTGAGATGAGGAGCAGCCTAGCCTGCCCCCTGGTCTCTGCCACGAGCGAGTTAACAATGTGAACGCAGTGGTCCCCGTGACGGCGTCGTAGTAGTAACGTTCTCCCGTCTGGCCCTCAGAACACGGCATCCCCACGGCTGTGGACTTCAACGGCTGCGACCCTGCCCACATGGTGGCGTCCTTCAACACAGGGAAGGTGGTGGTGTATGACCTGGAGACGTCCCAGCCCACCGTGGTGCTGCCAGCCCAGGGGGAGAGCAGTGAGTCCAACACCCACTCACCTATCCCACCTTGTAGCCAGCAGTGGTTCCTGGTGATCCGACCTGGTGTCTGTGTCTGGTGATGGTTCTGTCTGGGCTTCAAGTTGACCTGTTGAGGTGGGTGTCTCTGTTCCAGCTCTGCCAGCTGCCAACCACATCAACAAGGTTGTGAGCCACCCCACCCTGCCTGTCACCATTTCCGCTCACGAAGACAGAAACATCAAATTCTTCGACAACAAATCAGGTAGCTGTGCCTAGCTGGAGCATGAGCCTCAATGTCTGGCTCTGGCTGTCTGCCTGGTCTGTGATGATGTTGAGGATGGCTGCTATAGATGCTCATGATCACCTTGGATTAGTGTTTTGTTCATTTCATGTTCTTTTAATGTGTGTCTCTGTAACACAAATTGTCTCCCAGAGGACCTGTGTGTTTTCTAAGTCTGTGGGTGTGCTCTGACTGTAGCTGTTCCTATGTGTCTCCTGCAGGTAAGGTGATCCATGCAATGGTGGCCCATCTGGATGCAGTGACCAGCCTGGCTGTGGACCCCAACGGAATCTACCTGATGTCTGGCAGTAAGTCCTGCAGCTCACTAACTGGCCTCCCCTCTGGAACCAGCCCATCAGCCTAGCAAACTAATGCTAACTCTGGGACCAGTCCAGCAACCTGCTAGTGCAAATTCTGGGACCAGCCCATCAGCTTAGCTAGCTAGCGTTAACACTGTGACCAGCCTAGCTTGCTAATGCTAACACTGTGACCAGCCCATCAGCCTAGCTAGCTAATGCTAACACTGTAGCTGTGTCTACTACCGTGCACTTCGAGCACTGACTTTCAGTGCTTAGGGCGCTTACACTTAGCCTGACATTGTCATACTCATAATTCTAGTCAGAATATGAGTCTGAAAACTCTGTTGGGCTGTGACTACAGGGCGTGTTTCAACCGAACTCGTAAAACAAATGCCTCTTCGCTCAATTGGATAGACCTACAATCAATCAGAGGAACGTAATATGTTGTTTGTTGAAAACAAATTCAACCCAAGGGCTCTTTCGTGACATTGTTGATTACGTTACTGTTGATCATCTGTCCATCATCGTATAAAGCCCGCCCTGGCAATTTCATTGGTCCGTCCCGATCGTGGTTTTATGTAGTTGTTCCCAATACGAGACCCTCCAGACCCAACTTCCCGACCACATTTTTTTGTGGGCGGAGAGAAGTTGGGCTGGCAGGCAGGCTAGCTTACACTCACAAAACCAGCAGAATTCAGTGCACTGAAAGTACCCGGATGGCGCACTGCAAACGGTCCCAAAAAAAGTGTACAACAATGGACACTACGCTCCCTAAACGGACGCCATCTTGGCTAGGTAGCGGAAGAGCCCTTTCGGCAGCTTTTTCCACTTGGGGTGGAGAAGCGCGTTCATTTTGACAGGTTTCGCAGCTGTCACAAGCAGATTTGTGTCCGTCACTTCCGCCAAGTGGTTAACATAAGTGTTCCATTTCAGACAGCACTTATCAGCGACGGAGTGCACTACATATTTAAGTGCACTACATATGTAAGTGCACTGTATTGCAGTGCACTGTATTGCAGTGCACTGTATTGCAGTGCACTGTATTGCGGTGCACTGTATTGCGGTGCACTGTATTGCGGTGCACTGTATTGCGGTGCACTGTATTGCGGTGCACTGTATTGCGGTGCACTGTATTGCGGTGCACTATATTGCAGTGCACTGTATTGCAGTGCACTGTATTGCAGTGCACTGTATTGCAGTGCACTGTATTGCAGTGCACTTTGTAGTGTTCGGTAATAGACACAGCCTGTGACCAGCCTAGCTAGCTAATGCTAACACTGTGACCAGCTCAGCAGCCTAGCTAGCTAGTGCTAACACTGGAACTGATCACTCATAACCAGCACAGAACTATGTCAGTAATCTGCTTGTCTCCGTCTTGCTTGCCCCCCCCTCCGCCAGGTCACGACTGCTCCATCCGTCTGTGGAACCTGGACAGCAAGACGTGTGTCCAGGAGATCACGGCTCACAGGAAAAAGTCGGAGGAGTCCATCTATGACGTAGCCTTCCACCCCTCCAAGGCCTACATTGCTAGTGCCGGGGCAGATGCCCTTGCCAAGGTCTTTGTCTAGGAAGAGGGTGCCCCCTAGCTGTCTGGAGGGGAAACAGAGGGAGCGAGAGAGATGGAGGGACGACGACGAACCCACAGCCTGGTTGAAGACTGACATACTGACTGAAAGTAGCCTGTTTGACCTGGTGATTACACTACATTGAAACTGCCACCCCAACTCCCCCTTACCCTGCCGGACTCACCCGCAGTGCCAAGGAGACTCCAGGGGAGGGGAGCGGAGAGGAGCAGAGGGCCCCTCAAGTTTAATCTGTTTTCAGACTAAAGTAACCTGTAACTGTAATTTACTGTAAGTTGAAACTGGGGAAAGACCCAGTGTGTGTGTGTGTGTGTGTGTGTGTGTGTGTGTGTGTAGCCGTCTGCCTGGGTTTGAGCTGTGATGACATCTGTTCTGTCGGTATGTTGCAGTGACTTCTGTATGGCTGTCATGGCCGTAAGTCGGTGGAGTCGCAAGGTGAAGGACAGCCCCTGGTGGGCCAATAGGATTCCTACTTCAATTCAGAAACCCCCGCCCCCTCAACATTTATGTAGCGTGAAAAAAAAGTCAGTCAAATTCATACTCTAGTGTTAGTTACATACTGACTTTGTGTAAAAGAAAAAAAATATATATATAGTTTTTATAATCCTTTTTATATAAATAGGTCGGTCATAACAGCACTGAAGAAGTCAAAAAGAAAAGAACAAAGGGAATACTTTATTCCCTTCTGATCGCTCCATCACAACCCCGATTGACACATGTCCCCCAACATCCCCTTCCCTGCCACTAAAGTGGCGCGTGGGTCTCAACAGTCTACGATGGCGTCCTTTTCTTTAGACCCACCTCTTTTTCTCCCATGATGGGTAAGAACCTGGCCGGTGAAGGCAGACCCCTGAAGGCCTCCTCAGCCCCCCCCCTCTCCCCGGGTAATCAGACCGGCTCTGACGGGGGAGAGGGAGCCACCTGAGACTATTAAAGCGCAGCCCAGGTGAATCCTACACCCCCACTGCAGTGGGCTCGCCCATAGCTCTGCCACCATAGAGATAGACGCATAAGGATCTCTGTATGCCACTGCCTGCCCACAGGAATGAAGACCGGGACTTTCCCGGTCCACGAGAGAGAGCTCCTCTGTTAGATAATTAAACTGCAGCATCCTATCACTATGTGATATTTTTGTACACCTTACTGTAATGAGTTTATTTATCACAGGTTTTAGACATCAAATAGCTATTTATTTCACTTCCTGGTTAGTTGAGTCTTTTGGGTATGGTCGGAGGAGGGCTCTTGTAGTCCCTGCCCTCTTTAGTCTAACTGAACAGTTATCTTGAACAGTTGGCAGCTGGGTTGGTAGAAGAACAATTTTAAAATGCAACCTCTTGTCTGACTGAGGACTGCTCTCATCCTGCTAAATTAGTGCTTTGAAGCATGGGGAGTCACTTCTGTGTTCTTTTATTCCATGTATTGTTTGTTTTGTTTGTTTTTTTAAGTGAAGGGAGTATGATGGCAATCAGATGAAATTATGATTCAAAATCTTATTTTTTGTTGCTTAGACTTCTCCCTCCTTTTATCCTGTAAAACTTATTTTATTTTCAAAACATGCTACAATTTATGGTGTAACTAAAGACTTTTTGTTTGTATAATGCATGATTAATACAATAAAGTATTTTTTCTAGTCTTCCAAAAAAAAGTTTAAAAAAAATTCTGATCAGTTTGCGAGTTTTGTAAGGGTTTTGATTTACAAACTATGAATCAGCTGATTTTAAAGATTGTACCACATAGCAAAATACAACTGTTGAAAAGTAATGTATATAAAATGTCTATAATAAATATTAAATGGTGTACCTGTAGAATGCCTCCGGTGTTGGGGTTTGTTCTACAACATTCTCAGTGACAACAGGACACAATGTACAAATACACAATTCTTTCAGTCTTTATTGAAAGAAAACAAAGAAACAATAAATATGGAATACAGAATAATCAAAAAACATTCAATCGAATGAGAATCTCCCTCTGCTCGTAAAAAAAAAAAAGTAAAGGTTCAACATGCAAATGTACGTGCAGGCTTGTGTCAGTGGAACACGCGCTGTCACAGGTTGAAGCAATAACATCATTAGAAGGCTAGGAGACAGTTTATAATGGTATGTTTCTACCTACACACCACTCTTACCACTGAGTAAAAGACAGCACAGTTATGAACTACACCCAGAGCACGAGTACGTTGCTGTGGTTGCAGGCACCTTGAGACACAGACAGGGGGTGCTGTTTCATATGTGACACTGTTACTTTGAATCAGAAAAAAAAGGATAGCTCTGTGAAATTCATATATACATAGGCCTATCGATATAGTTAGAGCCTTACAACATAGGAAAAGCATGGAAGCATTAGGAGTGTATGTGTATTCTCTAGGACTGAAGTTAGTAAATAGTGTCTGATCCAGTCAACTGGACCCATATCCACATTTATCTTGCTTTGTGTTTTAGAGAGAATACACACATTGTCCAATATTTACGTGTTCAGAGGAAGTGTTTAAAGGTGGTTTGAGAACATTAGGGGGAGCTACCTGTATTTAGATGGGCTGGACATGTATGTATATAGAGGCATCAAAGAAGGGCAGTGAAGAAGCCACGACAAAGCTCAGGCTGGTTTGTTTGCGGTGCATATACATACATATATATATATATATATGTATGTACGTGTGTATACATACATGTATATATATATATATATGTGTGTGTGAGGAAAAGGAGGTGTCTAGTTGGCATTGGTGAAGTCTTGGCAGATGGCCCGCACCAGTGGCTGGGTGAACTGCTGCAGCCCCGTGAACTCCCGAGAGAAGAAAGCGTGGCTCTCCTTAGGCTCGGACGCCATCGCTCTGAGGTCATCAACAGGCGCCCAGGCCACGCCCACTGAGAAAACTGTAATACCTTTGCATCACAGAAGGAGAAGAGTAAGAACAGGTTCACACGCACACGTGCATCGACACACACACAAAGAGACGCAACCATACACACACACACCTTCTTTCTGGGCTGCCAAGGCAGGACCTCTGACGTCATCGTAGGACTGCCCATCTGTGACCACAATCAGGAAGTTCCTCCTTGGCCCCACCCTCCTGGGCGGGAAGAGGTTCTGGACGGTGTAGGTGATGGCGTCACCGGTGGCAGTGCCCCCTGACATGTAGGGCACGCTCTGCAGAGCCCTGATGGCAGCCTCCTTGTCCTTGTAGTCATACAGACCAAACTCCAAACGCTGGTCATAAGTGAACTGAACAGCACCTTACAAAAACAAAACAGGACACGGATGAACACAAACACACAACACTGACACACGTCTCCACACACACCACACACACCACACACACACCACACACACACATATTTAAGCATCATATTTACCTATTCGGGCTCCCACATCGGAGATATCAAAGCTCCCGGCAATGGAGGAGAGGAAGTCGAGGACAAGACGGAAGTTTCCATCCCCCACGCTGGAGGAGCCGTCGATGAGGAAGCCCAGGTTGACGGAGTTGTAGCAGGTCTTGCTGCACAGCAGTTGCTCCGCGGAGCACAGGCGCTGGGACAGGGGCTTCACATGCTTAGTGGTGGTGAACCAACTGGGCATGCTCAGAGCGAAGAAACCGTTGTCCTTGCAGACTGCCTGACAACACGCACACACACACACAAAGATGAATGCACACGCACGTGGACAGACGAACGTAAAGGGAAAAACGGATGAATACACAGTGAGTGGCAAAAAGACACATTGAACATAATGTGCAAAAAGATGATTATGATGCTGATTAGGTATTCAACTTCACCAAGGTAATCTAAGGAGCTGTGTGTCTCTACCTTCTTAGCAAAGTCCTTGTCTGGGACCATAGCCAGCTCTTCGGGGGCAGGCCTGGCAACTGACACCAGGAACACGTTGATGCCCGACTCTCTGGCCAGCGTGGCCGCCTCCCCCAGATCATCAGACGGCCAACCGTCGACGAGCACCATGATGACCCTGGGGTGACCCCGCCTCAACCCCGCCTCCGCACTGAAGAAGTACTCTACGGTGTGCATGATGGCCTTACCTGGGTTACAGGAATTGAATTCGCTTGTCACTTCTCTCCATTCTCAAACTCATTCTTTCATCTATCTTGTGTATCAGTTTATTCAATCTCTCACTTACACACACACACACACACACACACACACAGACACACACACATCCATTACTTCATGCCAATCTGCTGTGACATGCTTCATGTAAGACATTGTTAATCAGATGTAACCTGTGTTGGTGTCGCCTCCCTGGTAGCTAATCTGCTTGATGGCTGAGACCAGCTCTTTGGGCTGAGTGTAGTTGGTTAGGAAGAACTCTGTCCTGGGGATGTCACTGCAGAGGCAACGGGCCGATGTCATCAATCAGTGTGCTGTACTATGGGGAGGGGAGGGGAGGGGCAAAAGGACTATCTTACCCACCTGGTCTGCACCACCCCCAGATGTGGCCCATCTGGTCCAACTCTGAGCATGACTACCAGCTTACTAAGGAAGTTCTTCTGCAGGGTAAAGCGCCTCTGGCCGATATTCTGGCTGCTGTCCAGCAGAACAGCTATCTCCATCTGACAGTCTGCCACAGGAGAGACATGCACAATTATCAATCAGCAGCTCAGCAGTTCATTATGATATGAATGCTTACACTGGCCAACCTTACGCCAATCCTAGACCCAAGTTATTACCTCTGTAATAAACCATTATGAGGTAGCATGATACTTTCTCAGCAAATAAAGCAATTTCGCAGAGCTCACACACATACACACATACCTCTATTTCCTCCTGATGGGATTTTCTTCACTGGCTTCTTTAGTGGTTTCTTTTCTGCAAGACACACAAAACACACACACTCGGGTTACTGCATGGCTTTCTCCTTAGTGTTATGATGGTCATAAAACATCGTTGATCATGAGTCTGAAATGAATAAAGACAGATTGTGTCTGTGAAAATGCTCAACTATTTATGCTTATGCAGTTAGTTATGTTGTACTATTATCCCTGTATTTAAACACCAGTGTGTATGATACTTATTAAGCCAGACTGGTTGGAGCTCGACCTGGTTCGGCAGCAGGGAGGGCAGTAGAAGTGATCTTACTGGACAGCTCCTGGGGACCATAGACAGCACCTGACCACACACAGGGAAACCCGGACTCAACACAACTGCACTAAAACTAAACAGTTAATGAAATCGAAGATTTGATTTAGCGGATGTCGCTAAACACAGTCCGCTCTACATGGCGCGTACTATAATGATATGATCGTTGATGGTCCGTAGTTTCAACGATGAAATTCCAGAGAGCTTTTTATTGATTTGTGGTGTGTCGCCACTTACCGGCCACGGTGAAAGATGAGGTCCACCTGGCCAGCGCCTGGGATTGGACACCGTGGGAGTAGGAACTGAGGTAGTTCACTCTGCCCTGCAGTCTGTGCACCTCTACCGGACCACCAGACGATTGGATCACCCCTCTGAAAAAGAAAGGTATGGCCGCTTAAGTCATAACGTTAAATAAGCGACAAATAAGTGAATGCAATCAAAGGTTCTGTTCATATCATCCCCTACCTGTGTACCGCAGCAGCGCAGACACTAGACACAGAGGCATACACACCGGAACCGAACACCGACACACGCCACTGCGTACAGTTGGGTGGACACAAGACCACCTGTCGGGACTCCGGTATGTCTGCCCCGCGTGTCAAACAGGCGATTGGCAAGGGAACTGAAACGTGAATGAATAGCTAGACGATGAATATTAAATCTATACATTAGTTTCATCTTTAGAGTATTCACCAGAGCAGCCAGACATTCAGGTAGGCTAAGGTGGGAATCGCTTTCCTTCAAACTGAAGACCAATGGGCCTATGGTTTCCCACAGCGACCGGGGCCTGAGTGGTCTTCAGCAACATTAACATTCTATCCAGTAATTAATTGAGAGGTTTTTATAATTGAATATAATAAATTACTGCTAGGACACAACAACATATTTCAACTGTAATTCACCAATGAGAATAGATTTATAGTCACTTACCATCTGGTTCAGATCCAAATGCTCTGGATATCAAACCCAAAATACCTGGACGTGAAACAGAATAGCTGTTCAAGCAGTGATTTACAGAAGATCTTTTGTCCTTGGAAAAGTGCTCTCAATGAAGTTCCAGTTTAATGTCATTGTAGATCTTTAGTATCGTACTGACTTAAATCCGGTTATAGTCAAGTTAGTATAAAAACAAATTACATTTTTAATTGGTTACAAAGCCCAGAAACATACAGTATGTCATAGGATCTGATTGTCAAACTAATTGTCGACACTCAAGTCGTTTTTTGTCTTCATTTAAGTTGAGAGGTAAAGGAGAGCTTCTGCTCTCAACACCAACACAAATATTTGTTTACAACAAAATATTAAAATACTTAGTAATACATTCAGAAATGCATCGAGTTAGTTTACCAACTGCTTACCTAAAAGGTGAAGAACAGCAGACAGATTTGACATTATAGATTCAGACACCTGCAAAAAATCAGTCCATCAGTAACAAAAGTGAAGTTCTTTTCTGGATGCACAGTCAGTGAAACTACAGCAGGTCAGGCAGATAAACTGGTGTTGAACAAGGACATAGGTGACAGTGGTTGCCTATTGAATCCAGAGAGAAAACAACAGCCTGATCTAGAATGCTGCCTGGGTGATTCTCAATCATGCGTACACAAGAGCATCTCCCTCTGAGTGTATAAGAAATAACACTGAAACAATAAAAGTCAAGCTTACAGATAATAATTAGCAGGGGAAAAAAAACTTTTCTTCAAATTTTAGTTTGATAAAAATCCAAAGATTCCGATCGGATGTTGCAGTTGGAATGTGTCAGTATTCCTGAGAATCTTGCAGTATTCCTTGGTTCACTTCTGACCCTCCAGAGAGAGCGACGCTGCTTAAATAATCTCCCCCAGCTTCCCAGTCATCCCTGCTGACATCAGCTGAGGAGGGAGGGCCCTGCTGGGGACGACACAACCCGGGGCAACTTGAACCTGGTAGTGAAAGCAAAGGGAGGACAAACCTGGCAACGTGGACAATGAGGTGTCCTCAGGGTGCCCTAAAAGGGGGTTAAATATGATGAAGGTAATAATAATTGTCATGATTCCATGACAGCTTACAGTCAGTTTAGAACCAGGGCAGGTGGCTTGGTCACAAAAACACCTCTACTTGTCTCAGGGACCTGTCACAATCAACTAGTCATCACTCTGAGGGGGCCCTGGGGTCACTGCAACACTGTACAGTTGAAAACAGGTACACGTTGGGGTTAATATTAGTAAAGAGTTTGTGAAATAAGTAATCCAACTTTAGCTTTGCTATTAGTAAAAAAAATCTCTATTCCCCTCCAAGAAATAATTGATGACCTCCCTGTCTGGCCCAACCCAACACCGTAATTTTTCTGTTGCTTGGAAGTTTCAGAGTAATATCTACAGCATCTCATATTTTCCAAATCTCCATAGCTTTTAAGTCCTTTGTAGAATATGTTATGAAACATAAGAAATAACATTTTAAATTCAATTTCTCTCAGTGATCTGATGTATGTCCAAAAAACTGGTACTAAATGATCGGTCTGTTCAGCTTGCTGTCAGAGAGTATGGATTGGCAGTTTGTTATTGCTCTTACATAACTTTCCTTAATAGTGATGTTGAACAGCTGTTTTATTTCACTGTGCTTTGTTATCAGATGGGACTACTGTTTGAGGCTGGTCCAGAGAGGACTGTTTTCATTTGACGGAGCTTCGTTGAAGTAGCCTACTCAAACACTGGGATGTTCAGTCCCTCAGAACACTAAATCCTGCTCCAAATGACCCCCTTCTGTGTCAAACTCACATTGACTCTTTGCTACGGTACGAATAATTTCGACAAATATAAACCAAGTAAGATAAACAACATACAAAAGTCATATTCACAACAAATCAAGTTTTTCAGTCCTTGTAACCTTTTCAAAAAATAACTATAAAAGGAGTCCATATAAATCCAGGCTAAGACAATACAAGGAACTCTCCACAGGATAGTTTGAACCTGAATTCTTCTCCCTGAAGGCCCAGTGAAGACACAAAGCTCTTCCTGAAGAGTGCCTGCAGGACAAAAGCCCAAACAAGCAGCTCACCTGAGATCTGTGTCAGCGTATTGGCAGAACAACTGACCCATTGTCCACAATCCTCGTTGGATGTTGTAGTGAGCACCAAGGAGGTGCCCCCCCCCCCCCCCCCCCAAACGTGGTTTTCCTGCGTCAGCATGCTGGACCCCTGGCCAGTCTTCATGGAGACTAGTTGTAGGTCCAACTTTGTATTTTCCTGTCAGATGTGTCATTGGGGGGGAGGTGGGGTTTTACGATCGTGACGAGATGGACTCCAAGATGGAGTCATTGTATATCTCTCTGTCCCAGTCCTCCTTGTCTCTAAAAGAGTGGAGAAGGATCTAGGGTTTCATAAATCCTCAAGTCATGTTTGTGTCCATAATCGTGGTGTCCTCCAAGTATCAACAAACTCGATCATCATATTTCTCCGGATTAACTCTCTTGCTAACAGACAGCAGGCTTGGTTCATGGTTTTGTGGTTTTTGGTTTTCTCCCAGTAAACAGGTGATGGTCACAAGGAGAACTTGGCTTGGTTCTCCATTCCTCCAAGCTAAGTTGCTGTTAAGACGTGTGAGTGTGTAAGTGTGTGTGTGTGTGTGTGTGTGTGTGTGTGTCACTGCACGAGTGTGTGTGGGAGGAGGAGGAGTTGAGTAAAAAGGAAATTACACAGTTGTTTCAGGTCAGGCCAAGCTAGTTGATCTCTGATTACGCGGAGGGAACAGAGAGGTCCCAAGGTAGGATGTACCCAGAGTCCTCACCTCAGAGGTCAAGTTTTTAATATGACCTCTCCAGAATCAGTACTATTCACATGCCATCTTAACCTGCTATTCCTGTTGCTAAATCATAACACCTCAAATCATTTGACTACTTTGAAGTCCCTGACTGTTCATGTTCATCAACTCCAAGGTAACTTTAAAGTGATTCATAAACTCAGTTACAGCTTCGAGATTCTGTTTACAGCAAGGTGTGTCTTAACAAGCTAGTGTTTTGGTGACTTGCTTTTGTGCAGGTTCAGGTCCAGGGACCTCCTGGGCTGTATTGTCTGCCTGTCCTCCTCCATTAGTACAGCTGACATTCCTGCCTGGACCCTTTGGACAACGGCTCTCTGTACATATACTGGAGGGACATCACTTCTGCCAGAGAAGGCAGCCACAACTGTCAAACAGAAGATGCAAACTTGAAAATGAACAAACCAATAGTCAACATTTTTTAAAGGAAAGACTGTGCACTTTAACATAGTTCTTGTTTACCTGCCTGACATAATTATATAAGGGAAACTGTGGATGGTAACATAGTACTCCTCCAGGCTGGCTGACTGAGGAAGTGAATGGCTGTCTGCCTGTCAGAGTGTTTCCCAGGCAGCCCTGGAGGGGCCAGAGAGGGGCCAGAGGAGGGCCAGAGGAGGGCCAGGCCCCCAGATTAGCGAGTGCAGGTCAGTGCGGGGCCGTTCTCACCTCTTCCAAGGCTCATTAGTGCTTCTCTCTGCTCCTCTGAAAAGTACCGGGAGTCAACAGTCATTAACCAGCAGTGGCCCTCCCCTCCCCCGTCATATTTATCAAACAGCCTTTCAGCATGAACTTACCTGACCATGACTGACGACCTTTGCAAACATCACAGAAACTGACAGACTTTCTCTTTCCATCAATAACAAGTGACATTTATTATCAAAAACAATACATTTGATACTGTAAATTACAAAGCAGACATGATTTCTGATTTTACACAAAGACTGTAAGAGTGAAAATGGAGCAAAGTAGGCAACCTCCTCCTTCACCGAGGCCAGTCCTGGGCAGCAGGACATTTATGGCAGAGTTAAGAGACATCTCAGGTCAGATTAGCCATACCCTGACCTGAACCATGAGAAACTGGCCCAGAACCAGGGCTCTAGTTGTCTACACAAGAGAGGGCTACGGGATGTAGAACCATATGATATCCCAAAAACAACATTCCTTTTGGATTCAGTGTCTGACCCTGTGTGCGGTTTCATTAATGACACAAATGGGGTTTACAGACTTACAGCTCCACACTGAACAGTATTTACTTGAATGACAAAAATGGGACCGCTTTGTCTTCCGCCAGCCAACAGGCTCACAGACGGCCTGAGTTGCTTAACCTCCTCAGAAACCCGCGTGCAGGACGTATGAGAGAACTGCTGTCGTTACTCAACATGGGCGCTTCCTCCCCCCTCTCCTCCACCCTCGCCTCCCCCAACCCTCCATCGCTGCTCTCGTTGTGACCCCCCAGCTCCACCCCCGAGTCCAGGTTAGTGTGCCCATCAGCCTCCTCTCCCTTCATGGCCGCCACCTCCACGTTCACCTGCACCTCGTCTGGGCGTAGCGGGCGAGGCAGGAGGGGCGTGGGGGTCTGGCAGAAGGTGAACCATCCAAGGCAGGCTGGACAGGACCAGGGCCAGTGGACCAGGGCCATCAGATTCTCCCTAAACTTGGCGCTCATGCCCAGGTAGATGATGGGGTTATAGAAGCTGGCTGACTTGGCGAACAGACTGGCCAGGATGCTGGTGAGGGGGGGCACGTCGTAGCCCAGGGCCGACCACATAGAGATGACGGCGTAGGGAGACCAGGCCAGGAGGAAGGCAGCAGCTAGGAGGAGGGACACCTGGGGGCAGGGAGAGGCAGGAACATTAGCCGTGGGTGGTGTGTGTGTGGTAGGGGTGTGTGTGGTAGGGGTGTGTGTGGTAGGGGTGTGTGTTTGGTAGGGTTGTGTGTGTGGTAGGGGTGTGTGTTTGGTAGGGGTGTGTGTGTGACCCACCCGTGTGATGCTGCGCTCCATCTGCCTCTGCCTTTCGCTGATCTCACCCCCTTTGCTGGACTTGTGGGCGGAGTTTACGGTGCGGATGATTGACACGTAGGAGAAGACGATGATGGTGACGGGGATGAAGAAGTTGAATATGAAGATAAGGAGGACGTAGAGTCTGTATGGCACTGAGTACCGGGCCTGGACCCAGTCGATCTCACACGTCCCGTACTTACGAGCTGCATGCAGGAGGACAGACACCCAAACTTCTTCACATTTAAGACTTTATGATAAAATGTAAGACGTTCAGTCCGAAACGTATCCCACAATGCAGCAGTGGGGACAACTTACATGTGTAACTCCCCCAGCCCACTAGAGGCGCTCCGGACCAGAACAGAGCAGACAGCCACACTGAACCGATCACCATGGCAACGTTAGGTTTAGTTATGTGCTGAACTTAAAATGAGAGAAGAACATCGTTTGTCAACTGGTTATCGTAGGCACATCTCTGTGACAATGAAAACAAATGAGATCAGATCTGAAACTGGGCTCTATTAAGCTACTCAGGGTGAGAGACTTGACAGACAGACAGACAGACAGACAGACAGGCAGGCAGACAGGCTGTGTCTGGTTAGCGTACCATATTGTGGCTGGCAGCCTTTGATGTAGCGGGTGATGCCGATGGCAGTCAGAGTGTTTATGCTGATCAGCCCAAAGAGTAAGATCAGGAAGCCGTCCACCTGGCACACACACAAACACACACACACACACACACACACACACACAGGCTGACACGCCGAACATTTCAGAATGCAGCCAAATGGCCAGGCTGCAGTGCACACTGTGCCAACCCCATCCTCAGCTCTTAAGCACCTGACTCCTCCGTCACCATAGTCCCCAGTCCCCTGTAGTCACCCTGGCCTAACTTACCCCCCAGCACCGAGACACTGGAACCTCCTACTACCTACCACCTGGCCAGGGTGACAAGATAGGTAGCCTGCCCTACCTGTATGAGGCAAGTTCTTTGTAGAACGATTCAGAGGATTGTGTGCTCTGGGGTTTGAGTTTAGCCAAGGACAATGACCTCACACAGTCTGCCACAGTCTGCTGGAAGGTAGACAGGAACACTTAAAGCACACACTCCACTTTAGCAGTGGAAAGTTCTGTTTTTTAATTATCTCTCTTTTATTTCTCTCATCTGTCAAACCTCGAAGGAATCCCGGGTTGCCAGGGCAACGGCAGTGAGTAAGACAGGTCCAGTTTCATCTTGAACAGTGGGTCTGCTTTGTATAAATATACTTGATGCTAATATACAAGGTCAAACACAAACATTATTTTAAAAACACCTCTCAAACTTCGGACGCTATTTCACGGGTTAGGGTTTTTGAGAGAAAGACAGAGAACGCAAAACACGCAAAAAAGAGAGAAATAGAGACGTGAAAAAGACAAGACAGCGAATGCAATCGTTTTTGGAGAGATCATTCAAGTCCCTGCTGCAGCAGCCCACCTGGCAGGTCCACAGAGTTCTGATCAGCTGCCCGTCGTCGTTGAGCACATTGAAGACCTCCAAGATGCCTCGGGAGTAGCCGAACATGGCTATGCCGGCATCGGACACGGCCAGGTTGTAGGTAAGCAGGTCGGACGGCTCCAGGTAGTGTCTCTGCTTGGTCATCATCAGGATCACTACTCCATTACCGATCCACGACAGCCAACCTAAACACAACAACAACTTATCACAATATAACACACAACTTCTAATAATAACCATTACAACTATTACAACTGCTGTAGTGGTCATGATTTTAATACTGGCTTGAGAAGGTTTATGTGTTGCTGTATGAATAGTACGACTTAGCGTAGCTCAGTTTTATAGCATTCGACTGCAGATCAAGAGGAAGCAAGTTCAAATCCCCCCCTCCCTGTACCCCTGGAGGATTCTTACCTAGGAAGATGAGGTAGACCCCAATGGCGGTCTCCCCCTCATCCGACACCTGGTACACGCTGATGTTGTTCCGATAAATGGTCCCATGGTTCTCCATCATGCAGTCCTGTTAACAAATTCCCAGACTCGACCTTTCACAGCCGGCTCATCTCCATAACACACGCCTCCCTGGGGACCAGAGCTCCAAGCACTCCACCGCCCTCTGGGTAGAGCTGTACCAGCAGTCAACAGTCCCAGGTACTCCACCGCCCTCTGGGTAAAGCTGTACCAGCAGTCAACAGTCCCAGGTACAGAGGAGGTACCGAGGGAAGCTTGGACCTCAGCACAGGCTAGCGGTCGCTGAGGTGGAAGATGTTTCAAACAGCAGATAGTACAGGGGGAGTAGGGAGTCCCTCAGAGCAGCAGGAAGCTGTTGAACATCCCCTTGTTCTTCTGGTGGATGTGTCTGGTGGATGTGTCTGGAGCGAGAGGAGCCGAGACAGTGGATGAAGCCTGGAGGATGTAACCCACCCTGCCTTTCACTCCATCTGTCGGCATGAGAGACAACACTGCTGCATCTGAGCATCCCTGTGCCCTACATAAGGAGATTATCAGGTAAGTCTAATGCGCTTGTCTGGGTCACGGCAGGCTAATGATGACAGGGGAATGTGGAACTTTGGAAATCTATTTATTTATGTGTGCATGTTAAATACAACTGTGTGTGATGACAAACATGTAATATGAAGGCATTATTGTTTACAGTGGGGAAGTGGCCTCATTGATTTGACTTCAGTACAAACAGACAGAAAATCAGTCCTTGGAGACATATTGGTGCAGCACCGAATAAGATTGTTAAATTTTATTGATTCATGTGTAAAGAAAGAGTTAGACAAACATTGTAAGTCGTATCATAGACATTATAAAACAAATGGAATATCAGAGTCATTCAGGGGCTAGAGGAGGTTTAGAAGG